>NC_133618.1:157371106-157671106 GCF_048593235.1 Sminthopsis crassicaudata
TCAAGGAATGTGATGACTGCACTATAAAATATGCCCAGAGTCAGACTGTCTAATCTTTTATGAAGCTTGAAAGCAACGTATCTATCTTGGAAAGCATTGTTGAAACATAATTACACAATAGCAATCCATGTTTCTTCCCTGAGCAAGTTTCATAGGTAACTATTTGACACTGAGATAACAGGTTCAAGATTACTTACATTTCTAGAATGAAAGTACAAATCTCTTCAAAATTAACCATTTTGGGCAATAACAAAACATAACATAACATAACAACAAAACCCAAACCTAAAGGTAAATTATTAAGTGAACATAATATTTAATATTTCATGTTTTATATGGTCATGATAAGATATTTTGCTTCTTTGGCGACTGAACAAAAGATTATTCTCCTGGCCAATGAAAGACTAAATAAATGCAAAGTTTGTTATGATTCTGTTTAAAAAATGAATAGTCCAAGTTGATATGATACTCATAATATTAGTGATTGATGGTGGAATACAAGAAAAAGGTGGAAACACCAAAGTTATCAAGAGAAAAACTACCTCAATATAAAGCCTAACATATAAGGAGATAAACCAACCAAAAAAAAAAAAGATTCTGAAAATAAAAGAATAATAAAAGAAAATAAAAGTAAAACCACAGATGTAAAAACAAGAGATCTGTGTTAATTTTTAGTAGTCTGGTAAAGGGTTATAAACAGAGAATTAGTTGGGAGCACTATTCCTGGAGTCAGGAGAACCTGAGTTAAAATCCAATCTCAGACACTTAACACTTCCTAGCTATGTGATCCTGGGCAAGTCACTTAATCCCTACTTCACCTCCCCCCCCCCCCAATAATCATTTAAAAAAATAAAGCAGAGAGTTGGGATGTTGGAGCTGATTAAAAATATGCTGCAGCCACTCTTGGGCCTAAGACCTTAGTTGTGATATTAAGGACTCGAAGAAGATGAGGTATATCTGGAACTCTCCAATAATTATTTAAGCACTTACTATGTGTCAGGCACTGTGAAAGGTGAACAGAACTAAGGCTATAAGATTTAGAAAGGAAAGAGAAAATTTAGGCTATCATGAAGGAAAAAATGATAAATTTTTCACGAGAGTAGATATGTGAAAAGAATATCAGTAATAGGTCAAAAATTACTTTACCTTTTTTTTTCAAAAGTCAGTGATGTGATATTAAGTGAAAAGTAAAAATCTATGAATGGGGGTATTTGGAGAAGAAAGATGCCTTTGTTTTATACAAGCTTTCCGAGTTTTATATTACTGATGATGGAATATGTAATTTGAGTTTTTCTAAATCTAAACTAGACAAACATCACTTTTCACAAAGTATCTTGGTATACAGGAGAAGAGTAAGAAAATAAGATCAAATTCCTAAGAGAATAATTCTCACGATGCACAATTTAGTGGGGAATCTCAAAGGAGCTGTTATAAATATGATCAGAGAGATAAAATAGGAAAATATTACATTTTAAAAAGTGGTAGGGAAAAAGTGTACTTTAAGAAGTAAATGAGAAACCTAAGCTTCAGTTTCTTCATTTGTTAGATGGGATTAATATTTTTATTATTTGGTCCATATATAGTAAAAACATTTAGTTTGTGTCATCAAAAATTTAGAAAAATATCAAGAAATGACAAGTTATAATTTTATTTATTGCTTTCAAAATAAGGTTTTCTATGCCTTGGGATTTCAATGGAGTAGTGGCAGAAGCCATAAATAAGAGACCTGGCAGTGAGGAAATTCATACAGGGGGCATTACCGGAACTCTCCAAGAAGTTGGAGGTGAAGGGGAGGGAAATACTGAGCAGAGTATGACCAATACAAATAATTAAGTTAGTAAGCTCTTACTGAGAACTTATGATATATTTAGAACAATAATCAATTCCAAGATACTAAGTATGTATTCAGGGATATTGCCAACAATTTTAGTCACTGAACTCGTTTATGTATAAAAAATTGCTGCTGCCACAAAATAAGAAAGATATGGGAATAGGTTATACTAAACTGTCCATACCTAAATGCAATGTATTGGTGTTTTGAGCAGTGCAAAAGGGATCTCTTTAAAGGCAAAATCATTTGGATGAATTCTAATATTTTGCTAAAAAAAAAAAAAAAAAGAATCCCATTACCCCTGTTGCATACCTTGTATGGAAGAAAAATTGATGGAAAAATATAATTTAATTCATATGGAATAGAATCCATTCTATTAAATGCTGCATGCTGACACATTAATATTCACTTTAAAAAACATACTATAAGGAACTTGATTTCTGATCATTATTGGATTGGTCAATATAATTTCACAGATAATACGAGACATCCAAAAAAACTTATAATAGAATTTTGGTGTAATGAAAAGAAGATAGTACGTGGAAGATGACAATTCCAGTTCTAGTCCAATTTAATAATTACATAATTCAATAACAATGCAAAAGAAACAAATTAGGCTAGTATTACATCTTAGAAAACAAGGCAAAAATGGTTACCAAGGAAGCGTTATTTTATGAATACATAAAACCATCACTACTTGTAGTAGTTCTAACAGTAGTTCTGGATGCTATATTACTTTAAGGCTTGCAAAATGCTTTCTTCACAACAATCCTTTGTGGATAGATAATGAAAGCATTATTATTCAATTTTATATGTGATGAAACTGAAACTCAGAGAGGTTGACTGATCTGCCCATACAGTAAGGCTATACAACTACTTTTATTTTATTCTAGGTTCATCATGATATAATAGGCAAAGTACATGATCTCTCTGGTTATCTCACCTTGAAATGAGGATAATTATATCACATCTACTCATTAACATCAGGGAGGGGGAGCAAGGAAGAACGAATAGACCCTTTGATTTCCTGAGGTCTCTTCCAGCGCTATAAATCTTATATACATTATAAGAAGGGACTTATTATTATTATTATTAATATTATTCTGTAGGATGAAAAAAAATTGATATCCATCGTGTCTGTAATGAATGAAATATTGTGAAGCCAAAAAAATAGGAAAAAGTTTTATAGTATCTCCTTTTTTCAATTTCTTTTCTTAGCTCTTGGATGTGTGTGTGTGTGTGTGTGTGTGTGTGTGTGTGTGTGTGTGTGTGTGCATTATATACACATGCATATGTTTGGTAAATAAGGAAGTATGGCAAATATCGGTTGAAATTTCATGCACTCAGAGACCTTGCACATCATTGTGTATTTCACAGAAGCTAGCATAGTCCTTTGTGTATATAGCATCCATTCTGGGGATAATCGCCTTTTGGCCTACACTCAACATACCCCAAGTTCAGGGCTTTCTGTGAATCTATACTTCTAAAACTATGTTTCAGAAGTTCCTACCAATATTTTTGGCTGACAGTTATTCAACTATTGTAATTAAATTGAAGCAAAGGCATTAACTGAAATGGTATAGTATAAAGAATAGTTGCAAACATTTTGCCTATAAACCTTCAGTATACTTTCTTCTAAATACACATAGTGTCAGTAGGAAGAGTGATTATATCCAGAAATACTAGCTGAGAAAGTTCACATTTAGCCAAGGCAACTCAACATTGCAGGGTCCCAATGTTTTTCTCTTCTTGTGGTAGACTTATGCTGCTCTTCTTGGGTATAGACTATCTACCTTCTGGACATGTCCCTGTCCTGAATCTCTTGTCCCTGTCCTCTTCATAACTCATTAATCCAAACCTAGATTCTTTGGGTCTCTTTTCTTCAGCTCCATCTATATGGTAAGAAAAAAATCTCTTTTCCCACTCTATACTTTGGAAGATGCACAAAGGAAAAAGTTATCCCCTCTTAAAAGTTAGGCTCTTTCTACATAGAAGGCTTTCTTCATGATTGGCATGAATGACTACCTTACAGGGAGAATGTATAGGACTGACTAACTTCCCTTTCAGAGGCCTTTCTTCTAATTCTTCAGTTGTAATGTTCTGTTGTCTCCAGAAACCATTGATTGCTCTCTGAGAGGAGATCTTCTGTCTCAACTCAATCTCCCAGCCAGACTCTTCTTCTTCCCCAGAGTAGACTAACTCTCCAGGCCCAATGTTGTCTTCTTTTATCCTTACAGAGATTGTAGTGAGAACTCAACAGGGCTTGTGAGAAAAAAACTTCAACCAATGAACTTGCTCCTTTTAAAGGGGCATGTGAGAACTTAGGGGCTTAAAGGCTTCTTTAACTCAGACTTCTTAAAGGTGCAAACTTCTTTTAAACATGTAAACTCTACCTCAGAAGATCAAAGGGTGTAAACTCCCTTCAAAGGCCCGAGCCAAAGGTGTGAATTCTGAGTCAGAGAACTGTCCAGACAACCTGAGTTCTCACCTTGTAATCCTAACATTCAGTCATTTCATTTCTTCAAAATGAAGCAAGTTTTTTATATTTCCATAAAGAACAGTGAAATGGAGACACTGCTTTACATGACTATTGCCATCTGTAAAAAAATCCATCAAAGGGTGAGCTACTCAAGCACCCTTTAGAAGATTAAAAAAAAAATCTTAAAAATTTTAAGGGGCTCACCTTTGATATGATATAAATGCAACCATTTAAGTCTGAATGGGAAAAATCTTTAACATCTCATTGTTGCCATTACCTGCTGCATACTTTCTGTAATTTTATCAAATGAGTTGAGGGAACTCAAGTGATCTTGATCTTGATCAATAATACCCTCTCCCAATCCTAGTATCCTATATACCTTCAGTATGATTCAATAAATATTTGCTAAATGTTGACTGAAAAAAGGATTTTTTTTTTTTTTGGTTCAAAACTGATCATTCCAGAATTGATCCTTTGCCCTTCATCTCATTAGACTTAACATCAAATAACCAAGTTAGTTAGTAGAGTCAAGGGAATAGGATTCTTACTAAGAGGAAATTCACCTTATGGGATGGCAATTTCAAAGAGGATGGACATCATGGTGTGGAATGAAGTTCACTGTAGTGGTATGGATCAGCAATGTGAATCTTCTTTAAGTTGGGAAAGTTACATTTGATAAGGGACAATGAAATTTTAAATGTGCAACACGGTATGATGGAATCTCACATCTAAAATTTTAATCCAGGCTTGGCTATTTTTAAATAGCAGGGTTTACCCTGTGTGGTTTCTGGTAAGCTGCTGAAGCACTCTGTATTTCAGTTGCCTCATCTATAAAATTAAGGCATTGAACAAGATAACTTCTAAGGTCTTGTCTTATCTTTTCCTTCCTTTTTTCCTTCCTTCCTTCCTTCCTTCCTTCCTTCCTTCCTTCCTTCCTTCCTTCCTTCCTTCCTTCCTTCCTTCCTTCCTTCCTTCTTTCTTTCTATATCTTTCTTTCTATTTACATATCTAAGATATAGATATATCTATATCTTTCAGTGGGTCACTGAAGACTCTAGCATTTCAGTAGAATTATTTCCCATCTAGCTATTTTCCTAGATTCCATCATCTCCAGAAAAATCATCATTCCACAAGATGAAATCAACTGGAAAACTCATATCTCTATGACAAACCCCACTTCTAGTTACAGAGGTAGGAGATGGACATCTAGGATCTCCTTCTTTATCTTTGTCCATTTAAAAATGGCACTTGGAATTTTCCCCATCATTTTCATTTCCCACCTAGTTACTTTCCTGGACTTCATCATGTCCAGAAATCATTCTGCAAGATGAAATCAACTCAGAAATTCATACCTCCTTGGTTCAACCCCCCACCCCTCACAGCTGCTATAAGACAGATAATTTCCATCTTCCCAACCCTCCACTCTGGGCTTTTCAATTTCTTTTTAAATGTTGTCTCTCCCATTAGACTGTGAGTTGCTTAAAGGCAAGAATAGTTCTATAAACTTAATAAAATGCCTAAAACATAGTAGTTGCTAAATAAATGTTTATTAGCTCTAACTCTAACAGAATTCTTTTCTACACCTATTTCCACACCCTGTCTATAGCAAATAGGGGGAAAGGAGGTAAGCTCTTGTACCGTGTCATATATCATAACAAGATTTATACTGGATAGGGCTTAGAATGATTTTTAATGTGGGATAACATGCCTTGCTATAAGCAAAAGAAAGATCCAAAACAGTTTTATGAATCTTAAAATAAGTGCAACATAATGTTTGACACATAGAAGACACTTATTTTATTCATTTTGCCTATTCCCTGACTCTTTAGTCATTACTTAGAAAATATTTAAAAGAAATAAATAACATTTGTAGTTAGAATTATAAAAGGACACCATCCCCAAGTCAACAAATTTTAGAAAATATTTTTTAGTCTTAGGAACCAAAAACATGAAGCAGTTTTAATTTTATAAAGTCTGAGTGCCCCCCAATGGCTAACCAGGTCATTTACACTAAGATACACTGCCCCTTTTTAAAAGTATCGACCGGTTATCAATTCTCTAAAATAATTTTACTTAATTAAGAAGATAAGCATGATTTCATGAATTACTTACCTTTCAAAAGATAAAATTTATTCTTTCACAGAAAAAACAGTTTGTATGGTATAATTTATAGATAATACTGATTTGTTAAGCCAAATAAAAAGATTAGCATATTACATATACATATATATTTTATAAAGTCACAAGATACCTTTAAAATGAGGTATGCTGGTTTATTAGTCCTTGGTCATATTCATGTAATCCAGAAAAATGACAAAGTCAATCAAACAAAAAGAAATAAATCACTGAAAGACAGTACAGCATTAGCTAGAATGCTAGTGACCTCCACTGGCTGTTTCTGTTGCTACAAGGCTATAAAATGCCACACACATAGCATCCAGCTTGCTCTTCCAGTGAGATTCAGTCGTGACTTATGATACCTTTTCCCCAGGCAATTATATTACATTAGCACATTCTTTTCTTTTGGAAAAAATGTTATCACTATCCAACCATTAAACTTAAGTTATATGTCAGACTATTAAAATATATTCTCAGTTGAGTAAATGAATCCAGGAGAGTAAAAATAGTTTTCTGGTGAAGGTAAAACAAGACAATGTTTGTTAGAGAAGAGGAAGCTCTGGCATGCACCTCCGAACAAAAGGGAACAAGTGGTCTTTACTCAGAGAGCAGCTTCCTATTAAGACTCACTCCTTCGTACATTATGCCTTTCATCCCCACTCAACCACAAAATGATTTTGCTGTAGGAAATACAATAGTAGAAAAAGATTTACATTGAAAGAATCTTTAATAATAAACTGTTGCAGATCTGCCTACTTCCCCATGATTTATAATACAATAAACATCAGATTCTATTAAGTCTCATGCACTGAAGACATTGCACTGAAAAACTGACTATGAAAGAACTCAATTCTTCCCATCTCCACTTCCATAATAATGAAATGAGCATGTATAAATGTGCTAAGAGTATCTCTTTGCATCTTTTATAGCTTGTGTGTATTAATCTGTAAAGCTTATTAAGAAAGTCATTGCTATGCAAAGCAGCACCCAATCTCTTTCTCTTGGTTTTCAACAGAGTGCAGTGTGTAGCCAATAGGACTAGTCCTCTGCCCCTCATTCCGCATTCATAACATGCAACATTTGCACAATGTATCTCTCAAAGGCTGCTGAATAGAAAGCCTTAATACTCATGTAAACAACTGCAAACCAATTACTTAATGAATCAGGCCCACACATAATGAGGTGCCAGACAAAGAGCTATAAATGCATTTTTGCGCCCAAGCCTCTGCTTTAAAGTAAAATCCCTCAGCTGTAGTTTGGGCTTAACTGGCACATCATAATTATTGTCTCTAGGACATCAGAGGAAGCCATTTTTTATTTAGGTCCAGCAGGGTCTTTTTTGAGGTCACTCATCAGCTCACTGACAAAATAGAGCAAAGAAGAATTTTTAAAAGTACTACAGCAGTCCTGCACTGTTATGTTTATTCTCAAGTACTGGATTTCGAGACCACTTGTAAAAGCAATAAAGCACAAGAAGTGACTGCAATAAGTGGAATCTTTAAATGTAAGTCTCGAAGAAATATCAGTGTGTCCCAATCACAAATAAGCAACAACCTGAGCTCTCTAGTACAATATTGCATGTTTCTTTTCTTTAAAAACAAAAACAAGAACCTAAATATTGAATTTACAAATGTCCTCAGAATAGAATTAAAGTCAAGTACTCAGAATCAACTAACCTTAACAAACCAAGTTTTTATTTAATTATTATATTAGGTGCCATTTGTTTAGAAAAAAACTATTATGCAATATTTATTCTCCTCAACTTAAAAGACAACAAAAATGCAGGTATCAGCAACATAAGAAAATAAAACTAAAATTGCATAAAATTGGCTTCCAAAATTCAATTGCTTTGGAAGCATATTTGAAAACTTGCTGAAATACATGTATAAAGATCAAGTTTAAGAATTTGTCCAATGTATATAATAGAGTCGATGAATAAAATAACTTTATAAATTAAGAATTGCAAAATTACTCCAATAGTAAAACTAATTAAGTATTTATAGAATTTACTGTCTCTTCATATTTTCTCTGAAAAGTCCATGCTTTTAATTTATAGGATCATTATTTAAAAAAAAACAATTTTAAAAAACTACTTAAAGAATATTAAGGCTTACTTGTACAGAAAAAAAACCACATTTTCTATTATATGAATGAAGACTCAAAATTTCAGAGTACTAATCTGAATACTGCAATTTGTCACCTTTTTATGAAGAACAGAACTCAATTTTAAAAAATCAACCTGTTTTTCCTTACCCTTAAGTAGTAAAATGTGAATATTTTCATAGAAATTAAAATAAAACTTTTAATTTGAAAAAAGTAGATTTCAGAATATGCATTTAAAAAAAAATACAGACTACTTGAATTGAAACAACACAAAAATTTATGTTTAAAAATAACTTTACAAGTCAATTGAAATTGAAAATAATCACAGCACAGTATTACAAATATAATAAAAAAATACAAAATATCACAATAAAGTAAAGTAAACTTAGCTCAACAAAGCAGTATAATATAGACTTTGCACTCATTTCTTCTTAATTACTTAATCTAAAACAGAGGAGTATTTTGGTATCTACTGATTCTTCTATAGTAACCTGACTATTGCACTTGATTAACATTTTACACTATTGAAAAACCAGGGGAACAACAAAATAAGAATTGGAAGTGTTTTGTTTAACATATATAAAAAAAGATAAATTGTGTCCTTTAGGAAAACTAGGTAATTAATTAAATGCATTCAATATGAAAGCAAAAGACAGATAAAAGTATTATCTAGTACTAAAGACTTTTAAAAAAGGAATACAAAAATGAGTATCTGACTATGACTAGTTTATATCTCAGAAGCCTCTAGAAGAAGAAATGCATCCCTTTATTTTTTCAAGACTTTATATTCTATATCTGCCCTTTTTCTGACAACTTCCATTGTCTGGTTTCTAAGTAGCCCTACTGCGAGCAGCTGTACACGCTAATTTGTGGTTCACTGAGATGTCAATTGAGTCTTAAAATGAGAAAACAACAGCTGCAAAACAATACCTGCCTTTGGAGCAAATATTTTCAAAGGTGTACTAAAGTTTAAGCTGCTATTTTTATATAAACAAAACCACAAAACTTAACCCCTTTATCAAATTTCAAAACAAAATAATATATAGTCAGTTTTACTCATTTTCTAATGACATTTCTCATCTTGTTAAAGCCTTTCAAAAAATGTAATGCTTTTCATGACTTTACCTTGACAAAGGACTTCCTTCACTAGATGAAAAACTAGCTTCTGAATCGATTTCGTTACTTGTCTTTGTCTTCAAAGTACTGCTGCCAATATTCAAGCCTGTGATAAGCAAAATTGCTAAATGTAAACATTTAGTTGATCCTCAACAATGAAATGAGATGAATAAAAAAGAACACACAATAACTTTGGGAACACTGTCAAGAGAAGAAGAGATTGCTCAGGCACACAAAAAAAAGAACCTTCATACACTGGAAAAAGCACATGGCAGAATATCTGTAGGTAGTGATACTTAGACAAAGCAACAATACGGGGAGAATAAAATAGCCATAAATGTTCTAGTTTGAATGATGATAAATGACTAGAGAAGCCTTATGAATGTTTTATATCAATGCATAATAAATAAGTTTTATGATACATGGCCAGGGATCATTTGCCACAATAAATGATATTGAGTCAGACTTGGAAAACTACCGACTTTCTTAGACTAAACTACCTATGTCATTCACCCTCAAACCTCAATGCTAAATCTCCTATCTTTCCAGTTGAGAATAACAAAATGCAATTCCCACTGAAATCCACCAAGGACACTCCTTAACCAGTCTGAAAGGTCACTGCCGGGCAATATAAAAGTCAGTCTTTTCCCAGGAGTCTGGTGAACTGTCACCATGGTGCTCCTAGCCTGTGGACGGAATCCTTGACTCCTGCATCTTTATGATCCTCTTTTCTATATGTTTTTGCTACCTAGTTTTGCTCCTAACAGCTAATTGCTAAGAATAGATTCCAAAGAGAGGTCTCTTTGAGAAAAGAATCTGTTAAATTTCTAATCTGCCTAGTCTACAAGCTTAGTCCGTTTTAACTTCAATAGTAAAACAGTTATAATGAAAATTTGTAGATGTCAAGCAAATAACCAGTATCAAAAACATTTAATGAACCATTTACTGAGAAGGGACACTAAGGCATAAGGTATTAGTCACATAACTAGTCTAAGAGCAAAGCAAAGAAAATCAAAGACATTGAAGGCTGGAAACTTTATTAGTTAAGATTTCTCGACATCATATAAAGCAATCAGCACAAAGACACATATTCTCTCCTTTTCCCCCAACAAAAATCTATTCTTTTTCTTTCTTCAGGTCACTACTTTACTTAAAAAATATGATGAGAAAAGCTTATTTTTTACAGTTAAAAGAGATGAATAGGAAGATATAAAGATCATAACTCCATTAACACACACTAAATCTGAATCACTTTTAGAATCTTGATGTAAGAAATTATTGTCAAAAATACAGTGTGGTAAAATGGAGAAAATAACTTAGCCAGTTTGGAGACTAAATTTATTTTATATGCCCCTCTAAATTCAATGCAGTATTTAATCATGGGCATGTAAATTAGTTTACTTTAGAGTAGTCACCTACTACTGCTCTGCCATATATTGAATAGTATTAAAATATTTAAAACATGACTCAGATAGTATAACAATTCTAGATAGTAATTCATATCTTAAACCTGGCCAATTTTGTACACAAAATAAATGTTTTTTAAACTAAGTTTTTTTTTCCAATTATCAACAATTTATTTCTCCCCTCCTTCCCACTAGAAAAAAACAAACAAAACCCTCATAACAAATAAGCATAGTGAAGCAACTAATATTGGCTATGTTCAAAAATGTGTTTCATTTTGCATATGTCTTTTTTTTTTTTTTTTTTGGTCAGGAAGTGGGAAGCATGCTTTATCATCAGTCCTCTGGAATCATAGTTGTTCACTGACCATTTATTGATCACTTATTATTTTAAAAAAATTTAACCATTTAAATCTTATAATATAAATTGTTCTTCTAGTTCTCCTCACTTCATTCTGTATCATTTCATGAAAGTTTTTCCCAGTTCCAAAATAAAGTTTATACAAAAAGAGTTAAGAGATCTATTTCTGTTACAGAATAGCTGTGGATTTTTGGGAAAGTCACTTTATCTCATTCTTCAGCTTCTCCAGCTAAAAAATGAGGATGTTACAAAATCAGAGGTCTTAACCTTTTTTTATGTTATGGATGCCTATGGCATTCTGGTGCTATGGACAGATAACAGCTGGCCAGCTATGTTATATAAGCATCTGTAGACAGGAAAACTGTGATTACATTTAGTGGTAGGCTTAATATGGCAGTAATTTTGAAGGAGTGATGAGTGTAAAAGATATTCAATTGGTCAATAATTCTGTATTAAGTACATACTATGTTCAAGGGGCTGTGTTGGGGAAGTTCAATTTTATTTAATAGGGGAAAGAATAAGCACACAACTACATGATTCAAGATTCATGATAAAAATTCAAGTTCAAGATAAAGGTAAAGAGGTAAAAGGGAAGTAATTTTAGAGAAAAGGCAACACCTATAACTTGAAAGAAAACAAATCTGTGATTTTTATTGGTGAAAAAAATCAGAGGAATGGTACTGCTAATAGTACTATGGTTTGTTGTCAATATTCATAATGGAAGAAAATGCTAAATTTGGATTATAGATTAGTCAAAACAAAAGTATAATTTTTTCCCCCCAATCAAGTTCATGGATTCCTCTGAAATCTGTCCATGGGCCTTTTTGGAGTCTATAAACACCAAGTTAAGAACCGTTGGATTATATGATTGATAAGGACATTTCTAGGTCTAGAAACTTCTTTAATTCCATTTCTATGATTATGTGGTCCTCTTATCTACTTCCTTTCTGTTTTGGAACTTATGGCTTTCAAGATCTGAAATTTATTTTCTTCTCATTCTTCTTAAGTTTTCTTCAAGACTCTCGTCATATGTCACCTTATCCAGGAAGTGTTTCCTGAACCTCAAAGCTACTGCTGTTCACCTTACTAAAATTATTCTATATTCATGTTGAATATGGTTTTTATGTTCATGTAGATATATGCATATGTGTGTGTGTGTGTTCTCATGTGTTAGAAAGTAAATTTCCTGAGGTCAAGAAATAGTTTGTTTTTGTCTTTGAAACCCTGGCACAGTGTTTAACATATAGTATACAATAATGAAATATTTGTTGATTGGTTGACAAATAACTAATTGATAATGAACAAATTACTACTATAGTCTGTCAGGCTTGAAAGAATGAATGCACTTCCCTATAACTTACCAGTCAATTGCAATTTAGACACAGCTCCCTTTTTTTCCTTTTGGTAATGTTCTTCAGTTTGATTTTTATTATCCTGTAATGTGGACTGCTTCAATAATTGATATGCTTTTGTTTCTGCAAAAGTAAAACATGAAAAACACTGAAAACTTTCTTGTCCAGAAAGATGTTTTCTTTTAATTTTGCTAAAGAATTTCTTTTTTTTTATACAGAGTTAAATTTACGAAGGCTTTCAATTCCTTTTATTTTTAAAATGGTTGAATTTAAGAATGTACTCTTGTAGCCTTTAATGCTAGATAGAAACAAATATAAAAAGCAGAAAATGAGATGCCATACCAGAAGGTTAAGCCTTTAAATGATGCATATAAACATATATTTCTTAATGTATGAATTCTGTGTAATAATCAGGGTAAAAAAACCTGATTAAATCCAATGGATTTGAATATTATAACCTTTTAAAAGTAGATATATGAGAATAGTTAAGAAGCCCAATGTTTATCAATTTCTCTCAGTGGTTCTGAAGATAGGACTGCAATCAAGCTGGTACTTCCCCTTCTACTCCAGTCCTTTCAGCAGAAATAAAAAAGTCAGAAAAGAGAGTAATGTTCTCACAAGTTTCAAAGGTACTTTGGAATGTTTTTAGTTACCTTTTAATCTGAGTTTGGGGCAGGAACCAGATTTTTACCTTTCTTTCTAGTTCCAGTGCTTGGCACAATGACAAGGTAAATGCACAAAAAATACTTGTTGACTCATTGAAGATCTATGAATGAAGCCATATCATATTGCTAATATATGATTTGAGTGGGGTATGGGTAATGGTGGTTATTGTTCAGTTGTTTCAGTTGTTTAACTCTGTGACTCCATATGGAATATTCTTGGCAAAGTAATTGGATGGTTGCCATTCCTCCTCTAGATCATTTTACAGATGAGAAGACAGATGAAGGCAAACAGGATAAAGTAACTTGTCCAGGATCACACAGCTGAGAAATGTCTGAAGCCAGATTTGAACTCAGGTCTCCCTGATTCCAGTCTTGGTACTCTCAATGGTATCATTTAGCCACCTTGCGGTCTGGGTGATAACAATGGCAATCACAGTTAATAAGTTAATAACAATTGAAGCAACTAGACAGCAAAGTGGAGTTCACATCAGTTCTCAGACACTTATTAGCTGTGTAATCCAGGCCAAGTGACTTAATCTCTGTATCAGTATCCTCAGCTATACAATGGGTACAATAGCACTTACCTCCCAGGGTCATTGTGAGGATCAAATGAAATAATATTTGTAAAACATTTAGCACAATACTTAGTAATAGTACCACATGGTAATTACTATATAAATGTTTATTCTTTTCCCTTCTCCCAACATTATAGCCATATATGGTCATAGAACATTTTAAGACTTGCAAAGTTCTTTGTTTAATTTGATCCTTGCAATAAATACTGTTAAATTTTTGAGGCAAGATTTGAAATCACATCTTCCTGACTCCAAGTCTATTATTCTATCCACCACAACACCTACCTGACAAGAATATGGCATGGATAGAGTAAACAGTATGGCAAGTGGAAATTTCTATCCAGTCTAAGTGATAACTGTAAGATCAAGCTACAAGGGAACATAAGTTCTGATGTTCGAGAACATTCACTTTTGTTTTTTGTTTGTTTGTTTATTTATGGGACAGTGAAAAAGCCCAAGTATCTATATGAGAGGAACAAGATAACAAGATAATAGGACTGGTTCTCGCTCTGATTTGCTATATTGAGCCTTTTTTTTTTTTTTTTTTTTTTTTTGAGGCAGCCAGAAGGAGCCACAGTGCACCAAGTACCAAGCTTAGTATCAGGAAGACCTGAGTTCAAATAAGGCCTTAAACACTTTCTACCTCTATAACTCTGAGCAAATGATTTAAACTCTGCTTGTATCAGTTTCTTGAATGGTAAAATGAGGATAACTGCACATTCATTTCAGAGTCATGGAGAGCAAATGAAATGATATTTGTAAAAAAAAAAAACTCCTTAGTATAGTCCGGCACATGATAGGTATTGATAAGTGCTTATTCTGTTACCCTTTTCTTTGTATGCCTTTTAATTCTGATTTTTTGTTTGTTTGTTTGCAAAATGGAGATAAAAGTAAAGTTGCCTCACAAAGGTTTCTGGGAAAAGCAATTAAGGGCTTCAGTAAGCAATGTGCTGCCCTTACTATAAATAAGCATTTATTGTAAAGATACAAATATAAAAGTGAATACAACAAATATAAAGTAAGGATGAGAAATTTAAATGTTTATGGGAAAATTTTTAGAATATTTTCTTCTGTTTTATACTAAAAGATCCAACATCAAAACAGTGAGATGATATGAAATGCTATACTATTTGAGTGTAACTAAAATAAAAAATTGGATGTCATACTTTAAGATTTTATGTTCCACATAAATCACATAAATGTAAAAACAGTGATTCCTGACCTCAAATGTGACACATCTTTAGGTGCTCCACAATTATTTCATGGGCACTGTAAATTTTTTTTAATATCTCTTTAAAATTAAAAATGTTTTAATATTAAAATCATATGCCATATACTATTTTTAGGAAAGAAGATAGTCATAGGATCATAAATTAAGAGCTAAAAGGAATTTTAGGGATCACTGAGCCTAATCTTGTTTTACATAAAAAGACACTGAGGCTAGAGAGGAGGCATGATTTGCATGATAGGAAATAAGTACTTGACATAAGGGAGTAAGTGCAGAATAGGGATTTAAATTCAAGTCCAAATTCTCTAAAAGTCCAGCACTTTTTCAATGAAATATTCTGTCCCTACTTTCCTATCTTTTTTACTTCCTCCCTTTTGCTATATCACCTTTATTCTGTATAACAGTACTCTAAATCCCCTTCCTTCATATCCATGAACTATCATCTTCCACATTTCTCCACATTATTGCTTCACCATCTCCATTACTTTATTATTCTTTGAGGGTCTGCAAATTATCAAGATATTACACAAAAAAATTAAGAAGCAGGCCACTCATTTTATAATCTGTTGCTTTCAAAAAAACAAAACAACTCAACAACATAAAAAACCAAAGACATACATAAAATGAAAATGAGGAGATGAAAAAAAAATGAAACAACAACCTTGCTATGTATCAAGTGAATAAAAAAAAAGCAGGAGTTGCTTAGCTAACAGATGAAACAAAAAATGCAAAAAATAAAAATGGATAAACAAAGAAACTATGTCATGCTGAAAGGAGACAACAAACCAATATCAGAATTAAACTTTATGTATTGCAAATAAATGCCTTAGCATCCAAATTCATAAAGGATACATTATCTGAACTTCAAGATATATACAGTTACACAATAGTGACAGAATTCACAATATTCCTCTATCAGTTTTGGATAAGTCTAACAGAAAGACAAATGAAAGGGAAAACATGGAATAAATTTCTAGAGAAACTCAAGTTAAAAGATTTATGGTATCTTCTAAATGGCAAAACAAAGACCATACATACTTCTTTGCACCATGTGGAATTTTTACAAAAATTGACCATGGTATATGGTCACAGAGATATTATAAACACACACACACACATACACACACACACACACCCATAAAGACAGAAACGATCAATACATCTTTTGTGGGCCATAATGAAGAATACAGGCCACAAACAAAAAATACAGATTTAAACGGAGACTTAATGATGAAATCTTATTTGCATCAAAAAGCAAGTCATAGAAACACTATGTAAAACAAAATAATAATGAAAAAAGATATCAAAATTACTAAAGCATTTCTCAGGGGAAAAATCAGATCTTTACAATCACACCTTAACAAAAATATAAAAAGAAACGATTAATGAACTGAATATGCATTAAAAAATTAAAAAATCCAACAAATCTAAAATAAGTACAAGAGAGGAGATATTAAGAATTAAAAGGGAAATAAATTGGAAACAAAAAATCCCAAAGAAATGATAAATAATACTAAAAGCCAGTTCTTTGAAAAAGATTAATAAAATTGATAAAGCCTAAGCATATCTGATCTAAAGAAAGCAGAAAAATCAAATGAATAAAATTACAGCAGTCAGAAGAAATAAAAAGAATAATTAGAACATATTCTGCACAATTAAATGATGCCAAATTTGAGAACAAAAAGAAATAAAATAATTTTAACACTATAAAATACTCAAACTATCAGAAGGCCAGATAGAGATCTTAAGTATCCTAATCTCAGTAAGGGAAATACATAGCTCTAATTATAAAGGAACTATCAAAGAAAAAAAAAAATTAAAGGACAGTACCCATATATCACAAATTATCCTACAAAATTGAAAATAAATCCTATCAGAATCCTTTTATAAAACAATTATAATCCTAATACCTTAATCAGGGAAAAATAAAAGCAGAAAGAAAACTATGGGTTAATATAATTAATAATTGCTAAAAAAATTAAATTAAATCCTATCAAACAAATTACAGCAATTTATATTAGATATGCAAGGATGATTTAATATTAGGGAAATAATCAACATAAATAATCAAATTCAAAACTAGAATGTCCAATATCACGATTATCTCACTATATGCAGAAAAAAAGCTTTGATGAAGTACAAAACTATTTTATGCTAAAAACCCTATAAAGAATAGGTATAAAGGGATATTTTTAAAAATCCATCTAAAACCAAAAATAAGGATCAAATGAGATGAGGATATACTAGAATCTTTTCCAATAAATATAGTATTGAACCACTGTTATTAGATATGGTTCTGGAAATGCTAACAATAGTAACAAGACCAGAGAAAATAATTAAGGGGAGATAAAACTATGTCTCTTCATTGATGATATGATGATTTACTTGGAAAACCCTAGGGAATTAGCAAAGGTACTAATTGTGACAATTCAGGTTACAAAATAAATCCTCAAAAATCAACAGCATTTAACTTTGATTAATTACAACTGAAAACAAACAAGCTGTGGAACATGATTATAATAAAATATTACTGTGCTATAAGAAGTGAAATGGGATAAACATAGAGAAGCATGGAAAAATCTATATGAAGTGATGCAGAGCAAAGTAAGCACTTAGCACAATTCTTAGTAAGCTCTATTACATAAACTATTAAAGCCATCAAGATAATTATTATTGTTTAATACATTTCATATATATATATATACATACATATATGTGTGTGTGTGTAATATATGTAGTAATAACTACAACAATGTAGATGGAAAGAGCAGTAACATCAAAAAATCAAAAGCAAATGGAACAAAATTATAATGATCAATTGGGAATCAAATGAAGAAAAAGGAGAAGACATTCCCAGAATGCCCCCTTTGTCAAGGTGGGAGGTCCACCAGTGTTATACTTTGTACATGTTTTTGGACTTTTTAGGTCTATCAATAAATTGTGACAGTTATATGCTACTAAAAATCAGACCACAGAAGAAAGAGGGATAGGTTAAAAA
Organism: Sminthopsis crassicaudata; assembly: GCF_048593235.1. Taxonomy (NCBI): domain Eukaryota; kingdom Metazoa; phylum Chordata; class Mammalia; order Dasyuromorphia; family Dasyuridae; genus Sminthopsis; species Sminthopsis crassicaudata. The sequence goes on from NC_133618.1 coordinate 157,389,336, forward strand.
AGTATAAAATATACACACTATCAGAAGATCAGATAGAAATCTTAACCTAGGCAAGGAAATAGATCTAGCTATAAAGAAACTATCAAATTGAAAAACAAAACTAAATCCTGAACCATATGAATTCAAAGGGAGAATACTTTTCCTTCCTAACAAATGCTATTTGTCATTTGGGATGGTTTTCATGGTTGAGAAGAAGGAAAGATACATGAGATACTATGGTAATGTACAAAACAGAAAATATCAATAAAATGTTTTTTAAAAAGAAAAAGAAAGAACAGGCTTTGTTTTGTTATGGTAATATGAAATCTAAGAGAACTTCAAATTAAATTACGTAAAATAATTCCACATTTTCAGAATAGGGATATAGAAAAAAATATATAGTAAAAACTGTGGGATAATTCTGTCTTCATCATTTCTTGAATCTTTAAGCATTATTTAAATTTATGTAGAAATTTTATTCAAGTTTTATCCTGGGACTCTCATAATAAGATTCCCTTTCAAAAACTTATAAAAGTTCTTTAGCATGCTAACACTGAGAAATACATGCTACAAATGAAGTTTAAGCAACCTTTAAGCTCTATGTGGCTAGGGAGAGAAGATTGGAATAGAGTGTAAAGTTTGATTCTACACTGTCCCAAACTAGGAAATAATAATAAGGAATATGATCAGACATTAAAGTTTCCATTATCAACCAGAAATTATCAAGATAACAGCCATTCTAGGATTGTGAGATCAAATCCTTAAAAACTAAGGGACACAGAACTAAATGATTTCTTATGAGTAGATGTCCTGTTTTCTGTTTTTAGAACTCATGCTCCTGACTTGAATAGCTTTAAATTATTATGATAAATTCTAATTTTCAGAAAATTACCAAATCTTTAAAAAATGAGACATGACAGTTATTTCCAAAAAGTAGTAGAATATTAACTTAGTTTGAATGAAAATACCTCCAAAATATGTGGATCATGTTTTATTTTAGACCTGTTTAGTTAAGTCTGTATTAAGATTTAGTCTTATAACAAAACAAAACCACCCAAAAATTTGGTAGAGGAAAATGCCACAACAGAAAATTAAGCAAAACTCTCCTACTTAAGTAAACCTCTTCTACTTAATCTGTTTTTGTTTTTGTTTTGGTTTTGGTTTTTTGCATGATGGTGAAGGATTACTGGGAATATTTTTGCATATGTATTTTTGTAAAGTAGAGAAGACTAGGGATAGGCATTCAGAATATGTGCTGAATAAAGAGAGCTAAGAAAGAAGGTATCAAGAAGAGGAGCTAGAAAAACCACAATTTCTCATTTGCTATTCTCTTTTACATGCAAATGTACACCTGCTTAAATACTTTTAAACACACACATATATATGAAATGTACTAAATTATAATTATGATGATGGCTATAATAGTTTATGTAATAGAGCTTATTAGACATTGTGCTAAGTGCTTTAATATTTTCTCATTTGATCCTCACAACATCCCAGGAGGTAGGTGCTATTATTATTCCCAATCATTATCCCCATTTACAGATGAAGAAACTAAAACAAACACAAATTAAGTGACTTGCTCAAGTATTTGAAGTAAGGATGTATATTTGAAATCAAGTCTGCCTGATTCCCTGATTCTGGACTCAGTGCTCCATCTCTACATATTTTATAAAGACCTAAAGTAATGCCAAAACGTAGATAGATCACTTGGCCCCTGAAGCTTAAAGTCTGTTGCATGTAAACTATAGAAGTCTGACAAAGGGAATATAATCAAAGACAGTAAAATTTGTTTGATAATGCATAAGTTCACATCTACTGGTCCATATTAGCCTGCGGATTAATAGAAGACAGAGGGAGACCAAAAAGAGTTTTGACTATGTACCACAACGAGAAGTTCCCTTACCTATAAAGGAAAAAGTGATTTATTTTGCCCTATGAAAGTGAGCAAGAAATAAAGATAAATATTATCATGGGTAGACTTCTGTTAACTAAAAAAACTCCCTTTTCCAAGATTCGCTCTATTTCAAAATTGCACATTTCAAGTCCTTCTCATATGTGATAACAAATCCAAGCAAAATGTTTTCCAAGATATTACACAAAACTCCAAGTGGTGCCCTTCTGAATCTGATGTACAGAAAAGCTTCTGAACTAACATACTCTAATATGACCTTGACTATGTAGACTCATCAAAGAATAACAAGGAGAAATGGCATAGTCAGGGAACCACTTTCAACACAGCTTGACCAAATGAGTCAGTGTCAAAGAAAAAGAAACTGAATGGACATTCTCAGAGGATTAATCCTCTCAAGATAAAAGCTGAGGGCCCTTTTCACATCAAGCTTACCGAGAAGGGCTTTGCCAGGATGGGCACGTGGAGCGGGAAAAATGTTGGCAGGATGAATGAGTGATTTAGGTAGAACTCTGACCTTAACTTTAGGGAGATTATAAAGAAATCCTTAATACTTCTTTATCTTGATGAAACTTAATAGAGACTGAATCAGTTGCTAGAATCAGTCATTCAAGTTCACTTACTCAAAGTCAAATTGTGACCACAAATAAAAATTTTAATGTAAAAAAATGATTCAAAGGAGGCTTTCATCAGCTTGATAAGAATTTCATTAATCCTGTTGAAACTGTCTCAGCAAAACATTTTCTGATTATTCTACTACTTGGGACATGGTTTCAAAGTTTTAAATGTGCACAAGATTGTCCTTATTTTAAGGGAATTGACGAAATAAGATGATACAAATATAACATTATCTGATAAAGTATACTTTTCTTCTATAATTTTCATTTGGAAACTTTTACCCATTACTAATTGCTCTAGGACTAAAAGAAAGGCATTGGTTCCAAGAAGACTGTTCTGCATGACACACAATGATCCTTAAGTTACATCCCTTATACAACTTATCAGTGGACCATCTTGCTGTGCCATTGAGCTCTTCTGATTTGTACCCTGCAATCTCCTTGAAAAGGAGGCTATGCTATTTTTCCATCTTTCAGTCCTTAGTACCAAGAATAATGCCTTGTATTTAATAAATTTTGATGAATTAATCATTCTTTCACTATTTCCAAAACTTCAAATAGTGGACTGTAAATAAAATGTAGCATCCCTGCAAAAGTAGACTAAATACAGAACTATGATTATAATAATAATAATAATAGGTTTGACATGAGGAAATCATTAATTGTATCTGAACAACAGATTATATCTCAAATTTTTCATATATATAAAGAAATCCCAAATTACAGAATATCAGAGCTGGAAGGATTTTGGAGACCATTTAGTCCAAATAACCCCTGAACAAGAATCTTCTTTTGCATTAACGCCTCCAGAGGGAGCAAACTCTTTATCTCATTGGCCAGTACATTCTTTTTTTGAACTGCTATAAATGTTGAGAAGTTTTTCCTTATATTGAATCTAAATTTGTCTTTTTAGGTACCTGAAAAGTCCATCTAATCCTTTTTTATAAAAGAGAATTTCAAATACCTGGCTTGCAATCAGGTTTCACCCTGTTTTCTCCAATCCCTTTTGGATTCCCAAAAGTCTTCAAACCAAAAAAAGAATATCAGTAACTGAATTTTAGACTTATATACCTTAAAGTAATACTATGGACAGTTGTGTTTCCAAATTTTAAATCTCTTGAAAACCCTGGGTCAGATAGGCAGATATGAAAACAGGGAAGTGATGAGGTACTAGAACATTCATAATGCCCATTCCTTGACATGGGAGGGAGTGGCAGTTAGTATATTCTGAAACTCATCACTTCCTCAGGCATCCCTTTTCACTATGAGATAATCCTAACTGTTAATTATTTATTTCTAATTTATACATGTTATCTTATATTGAACTGAAAAACATTTTCCTACAATATTACTGATTTGTTTTAGGCCTTGCCTGTGGAACAATATAGACTATCTCTATTCCTTCTACATGACAGCCTTTCTAGTATCTGAAGATAGCTCTTTTGTATTCTACTTAGATTTTTCTTTTTTAAGATTAAACAATTCTAACTCCTTTAATTGCTTCATATTGATATGATTTTCTAGACTTTCCCCCTAGTTGATTTCCTCTGTATACACTAAAGTGTGTCCAAATTCAATGTGACAAACTCTGAATACCTGCTATGTGCACAATACTTTCCAGGGTGCTATGGAGGATACAAAGATGAAAGATACTTGCTTTCAAGGAGCTTACAGTCTAGAAGAAGGGAAATTGCACATATACACAAATAAATATACTATAAAAAGGTGAGGACTGATTTTTCATAAAAGGAATACAACTCATAGGAAGGAGAAACGGCTTCTCTCTAGAAGAAACGGCTTCTGTCTAGAAGAAATCAGGGATATGGCACCAAGAAGAGGTACTATTTCAGTTAAGGCTTGAAGGAGATGGGTAGGTTTTTCAATTGATGGTCTCAACTATCTTCCCATTCTTCCTGTGAAATTCCTATGATTCCCTTTAAAATCTAATTTAATACCACATCACCTACCTTACTAAGTATTCTTTCCCATTTCTTTTGTCCCTGTATTTCATCCTCAATACTTCTCCAAAACCTTTTCTCCTAAATCTTCAATCATATCTATACTCTCAATACATAGAAGATAACTTGGTCTTTTACTTTTCTAAGAAGGCTAAGTTCAAAGTGAACTCAGTTCCCTTCTATCAGTCCTCACAACTTTTCTGTATCATTACCTATTTTTCTTTTTTTGTCTCTTTGCAAAGAGGAATTCCTATTTCACATTAGGCTTAACCTCCCTATTTGAGTTCTTGTTCCAATTCTGTCCTGCTTCCTCTAGAAACTTTTCTGTAGAAGGAGATCTTTGAGTTGGGATTTAAAAGGTGCATGGGAGTTCTATAACGGGGGCTGGGATAAAGATAGGTTAAACTGAAATCCCACAAATTCTTTTAAGCTTAGCTAAAAGACTACATATTCCTCATAATAGTTTCTCATCTCCTTTTGCTTACAGTAGACAAAATAGCGATCTCCAAGTATCTGAAGAGCTGTCATATGTACTAAGAAGGATTAAATTTACTTGCTTTGAACAAGAAGGCATAAATGTGGAGCAATGAAAAGAAGTTTCAGAGGTAGGTGTTAGCTGAATATAAGGGAAAATTACCTAAAAATTAAATTTATCAAAAGTAGAATGAGCTGTCTTAGAAAGCAGTGATTTCCTTATTACTAGAGATCTTCAAATGAAGACTGCCTACTAAGAATATTGAAGAGTAAATTATTGTTCAGGTATAGATTTGATTGTATAATCTCTGAGGTCCCTTTTAGCTCTAAGAATCTATTCTTAGGAATAATAAAATATGTTGCTTATGGTCCAGAAAGCTTAGAGTGTCTTTAAACATTTGATGAATATTTGAAAGAGAACAATTTCTGTCTTCACAAATGTTTATCAGAAGCTAGAGTAGATATTTCATCAGCTTTGGTGATAATTTCTTCAAGGTTTTCTTAAAAAACTTACTGGAAATTTCAGGGTAGAGATTGTCTAAGTATCATAAGATTCTATTTAGATATATAGTGACATCTTTATTATAGATCAGTAAATACCTTCCCTAAAAAAATCATTAATTGTGTTCACAAAGGGAAGAGATTTTTTTTTTCCCTCTATAGCTAAGTTTGTTTTAAGAGTAGGAGACAAAGTTACCCCTAGGGTAATAGCCCAAACTCTGCTTTTTATTTTGCTATAGCAGTAAGGAATGGAAATGGAGATCTTAGTACCTGTAACTTGATTTTAAATAAAACCTGAGATAAACATGTATATATAATCAACAATTCTGAAGTCAGATGCCCAATCTTCTCATTTTTCTCCCTTACCCATTTCTCTGGGGGCATGTGCTTTATTGTGATACTTCTTTCCCTTTAAAGCAATTCAAAAAGGGTTTTTTAGTCATATTTTTCTTATATAAAATGTATATAAAAAACACAGGGATTGATTTACTCAGGGACTTGGCAATTTACTTAGCCTAACTAATGACCAGTGACTAATTCCCTAATGTGGGGACCAAATCACACAAAAGTACAATGAATGTAAATTATATACAAACTAAAAATAAACATAATCACTTAGGAATGAAAGTAACTGTAAAAGAACAAACAAGCTAAAGCATAAAACTATATTAAAATTACTGTGGCATAATGGATAGAAAACTGGACTTGACATCAGGAAGATCTGGATTTAAATTGTGCCTTCAATACTTGTTAAATATGGAACTCTGGTTAAGTCATTTAGCCTCTCCAAGCCTCAATTTCCTCATCTCTTTAAATGGGTATCATAATATCTATAACATCTAGTTGACAAGATTCTTGCTAGAATCAGATGTGAATGTGAATGTGAATGTGTGTGTGTGTGTGTGTGTGTGTGTGTGTGTGTGTGTGTGTGGTAAACCTTCAAGCTATTTAAACATCAAATATTATTCAAACTAAATAATTAAATGTATTATATACTTGAAAATTACAAATGTTTACTGTCTTTAAAAAGATAGGTAACTTTAATAAAAGGGAAAAATTGTTGTAAACTAGAAAAACTAGGAGGTTAGTTATAACAAAATGAAAAAATCAAGAAATTCTCCAAACTTATTTATTTCATAAGACAGCTCAGCCTCTCAATAATAAGCAATAAATACTGGGCAAAGTATCAATTCACTAATCAATCAATAAATGTTTACCAAATGTCTATCATGTGCCATGGACTGCAATAATCTCTGGGTATCCAGATAAAATAAAGGAATCAAATTATCTGTGGAGATACTGGACCATCAAGAAAATGTTCAGAGTTAAATTATTACCAATATAGCTTTGAAAAATATCAAGTTGTCATTTCCCAAAGACCAAAGAAATGAACAGCCATATGGAAGAACGCTCCAAAACACTAATAATAAGAGAAATATAAATCAAAACAACCCTGAAATTTTGACCTCATACCCTGCAAATTGGCAAAATAACAAATTGGTAACACTCAATATTGGAGGAATTGTAGAATGATAAGCACATCAATATATTGTTGGTGGAGCTGTGAAATGTATAATATTTTGGAAAGCACTTTGGAGTTATAAAAATAAAACAAAAATATTCACATCCTTTGAACAGAGATTCTACTACCAGATTTATGTCCCAAGGAAGCCATGGAAAAGAAGAAAGTTCATATATACTGAAATATTTATAGAAGCATTTTTTCTTATAGTAAAGAATTGGATTAAAAAAAAGAATTGGATGATGCTTATGAATTGGGGAATTGCTAAACAAAATGTGGTCCATGAACATAATATTACAGTTTTGTAAGAAAAGAAATGTGTGATACATAAAGAGAAGCATGGAAAGATCTCTATGAACTGATAAAGAATATAGTAAACAAAATTAAAAAAATATACACAGTTATAACATATATAAAGAGAAGAGTTTTATGCTAAAAAAAAATCATATGCAAAAAATTATTAAGATTAAGCAGGACTTAAGATATATGAGAAGATACTCCCAACCTACCCTTTTGTGGTTGTCAGAGGACCACAGATGTTATAAAACTTTGCACGTGTTTTTGCACTTTCTCAATGTATCAGTTAGTTGTGCTATTTTTTTTTCCTTCTCTAAAAAATACTATTTGTCACGTAATATAGTGCTTAGGGAGGGAGGAGAGAAATACTTGGGGAAGTTGTGAAGATTTGAGAAAAAAAAAAAAACTTTCAATAAAACCTTATTTAAAAAAAGATATCAAACCCAAAACATGTTTTCCAATAGGAAGCCATTTAAATACATATATTACCAGAATCAAATGTGAATAAACCTTTAAGTGCCATTTACATATATAGAACTACAAACACACAAATCTACACTTTAAAAAATTGTCAATTCTTGATTATCTAGTGATGGATTAAGTGAATTGTGGTTTATTCTCACCTTGCTTTCAAATTTATTGACAACTAAAATCCAATCTTATTAAGTAATTACTCATTTCTTTTGGCAACTGACCTTTATCTGTTTACAATGAAACCTAAACATCTGTTTTTTCTTACTCAAGAGAGCATATGACAGAAAGTAAACTTAGATTTAATTTAAGGAATAATAGTTTACTCTTGGCAAGGAATAGTTGGAGGGAAACGATAACTAATTTCTAAGGTCTAGCCTAGGTTTAATAATCTAGGACTTCATGAAAGAAGGAACAGAATGGGAAAGCTAGATTTTTCTATCTCTTCTTAAAACCAATAATGTGCTGTTATTTTGTTTGAAGAAAATTTCTAGTACATCACATATATCCATTCAAATGGAAATTCCCACATGTTGTAAATCTAAATAAAAATGATTTTTAGATTATTTGCTATTTTGTACTATTCATACCTTTGCTCCCATTAATGAGAATGAGTTGAACCTTTCCTATCAGCATTTTCTACAAATCAAAATTCAAAAGAAATGAAAAATAATTCTAGCATAAAAGTTTAAAAGGAAAAAAAAAACATTATTACAAAAGAAATATTGACAAATGTAATTTACATAGAATCACTTCTATTAATTTTTTGAAAGTCAGAGCTAATCATGAACATGTTTCTTAAAGTATTAATCAAAATGCCATGAGTTGTGCTACAAAATTATTTTTTCTACTTATTAAAAAAATACCATAGATGCAGATACATGTTTCAGTATCCACAATTGTATATATGCTTACATAAATATTTAAAAGTCAAACCTCTGAATTTATAATGAAGTACTACTGCACCACTTTACAAAATAAGGTAATAGTAAATTTATATGTATGACAAATAGAACTCTGTTCAGAATACTAATTTATGCTGTTGATATCTTAAGACCAAAAAAGTAATGCTATCATTCAGATTCCATTTAAACAAGGTTAATACAGCTACTCCAGGGAGATCTTAATAAGGCTTGATGAAACCTTATTGCTAAAATTTTTAAATTATCATACTGGCTTTGTAACTGAGGCACAAGCATGGCTTCTTGTCTAGCACATTTTTTCCCTACTCTTATTCTAATGATACACATTCAATTACTACAGAAAAGAAAAGAATCAAATCAGAAACATCTGTAGTTTGTCATATAATTACTGGATCTTCCCCATGGAGACTGACCTTTTAACACACATAACTAGGACCTGAAAGGCTAAATGACAGATGATATTCACATGGTTTAAATGTATAACATGATTACAAGGAATTAAATAAGACACTGTCATTTTCAACCATGGTTTATGTTGACATAAGCTTTTACTTCATGATATTATGTTTAATCTTTCTTCTTAATATGTATTAGCTGAATTTACTGTTAGTGAAATTCACAAGCCCCCGAAAGAGAATATTTTGATTATATAATAAAATGGGATACTGTATTTGAGACTGTTAGACAACCATTACTTTTACCTGTAATAGGAATCTTTTCTATCAAGCTTTCTTCCTTGCTCTCATCTTCACATGCGCTAGTGACTTCTGAAAATGAAACAGACAACATGTTTCAAAGTCACACTGATCAATCTGGTTTTGTTTTCTTTCAAGACCCATTCCCTTTAATTCTTTACTTTCATTATCTTTTGTTTATTGGGCTAAACTATCCAATACTGTTCTTAAACAGGAAACCTACTGTGAACTTTATAGTCAAATATTTCTACTCTTTCTGTGAACTTCAATGGAAATATCCAAATTCTGACAGAATTTAAAACACAGAGCAACCTATATTTTCCCTATTTTTCAATAGCAAAAGTGTACATCTAACAAGAATATTGGAAATATTATAACTGGTTTAGATTAAAAGTATTATTAATATTAATAATAGAATACCACAAATTTCTTAAACTAAAAATTGAACATTTACTGTAAAATATACCACAGCTAAATTATATGACTCATTCTTTAATGAGAAATGCTCTGAAGTAATAACATAATGCTTAGAGTAAAAGAAGTAATTTCAGGATAGTAAAAAGAAACAAGCTCAATTAATTGATCCTTAAAATACTTTATAGCATTTTATGGAATATTTTCCACTTTTAAAATTTCTACTTTTGTATAAGAACTCTGGCCACAAAAGAAGAATGTCTTTTAAAAAAATGCATTTTCCCCAGAAATTCCAAAATTTAGCAAAATTATTATCCAATATTTACAGTTTAGGTGGGGAAGGAATATAGTGCAAAGTTTGGTGGATATTTCCTTAATATTTCTCTAATATTTCTTATTAGAATGGGAAGGGACATTTTTATCACAAGGGAACTACAAAACTGAAAGATTTATTCAAAAAAATTAGAATATTACTACTCTATGGTCTTCAATGTTTATTTATAAATATACCTTGAGAAACAGTATCAAATGAATGCATTTTTGCTAGGAAAGACTCTTTAACAATAGTTACCTTGTTTCCTTGTACCAATGCTGTCAAGCCATTGAACATGTTTTGCTTGCTTTATTTCACTATTGTCATTCAGAATAAATGGCAAGCTGCAAGATGATTCATTACTGTGAATAGACGACCTATCTTCACACTCTTCTGTAAGGGCTTTTTTCAATAATGCTGTAGCCTACAGTATTAAAACACACACACATTTTCACAAAGAAATAAAAATAAATTGCTGCCACATTCCCCTTGGTCTCTGTGATATATCAGTTAAAAATAATTTGGGGCTTGACATTTAACAAAAATGATCTTCAAATTAAGTTAAAATTCTTATTATTTTATATCATACTTCAATTCTGACAAGAAAATTCATGAACAATTATTTTCATTTTGAAAATATATTTTCTACAATATACAATATTGTGCCATTTAGATTGGAGAGTAGATTATTAATGTATTTATTATTTTCTAATCTGGATTGGTTTGTTCTCCCTTGTGTGTGAACACAGTATCCTACCAAATCAAAAATATTTATGTATATACAAATGTATTGAAACTGAAACAGAGATACACATAGAGGTAGAGACAGAAAAGATAGAGACAAAAAAAACACAGAGACAAAGAGAGACAGAATGAAAGAGAGTTCATACCATCTTAGAAGATTACTTTTCTGTTAAACACTTTTTTGAGATAAAAAATGGCAAAGAAGAAAATACCTTCTTAATTAAAATCACTCAAATTAGTGCTGATTTAGGCTGAGAAAGGTACTTGGAAGAAAGGTGATGATCAGACTCTCCTATCTTTCAAAGACTGCCCTCTCCAAACTTTACAGAAGTTACCCTCAATTTGTAGAAAGCCTTCTCTATAGAGATGCACTAAGCAAGAGATTATTTACACTGAGCACCTATATTAGCTTTATGTAAGATGTAAAAATTTATATACTTTTCCCTAAATTAACTTGGGCTATTTGAGAGTATTTCTAAATTATCTTTTTTTCAAAGAGCTCTAAATGTAATTACATATATAATCTGATCTGGTTCTTCGATGGTGGTAGAGAACAAGTTTGCTCAATCCCATTTTACAGATGGAAAACTTAAATTTGAAGTCACATAGTCAATAGTGATGCTTGGTTAGCACCCACAGACTTTTGGTCAAGTCTTCATAACAACTAAAAATAAAAGTTTTACTCAAAGTTTTTTGAGCCAATTGGATACTATTTAATACATGATAATGCCTTCAAAGTAATCATTCCTTCCCTTCAATTTTTCAATGTGATTAGAATTTATATAATGCTTTACAGTTTGCTAAGTCCTTTCACATACATTTTTCATAATTGATATAACAAACTTGCAGATACTCCCAGTCCTCTAATTCTAGCCAAACTGGCCTACTGGCTGTTCTATGTTATCCTGGTGTCTTTAGATAATATCTTCTAGATTTAGATCACTCTCTTCTCTGCCTCTTGAAAATTATTGTTCTTTTAAAGCTTGCCATAAGTGCAATCTAAAGAGGCCACTTCTGAGCCTTTTAGTTTTCCCCTCTTGAAATTACTTTGTATTTATTTTGTAGCTATGGGATGTTCCAAAAGTTTTAGTGCAATTTTTAAGTTTCTGAAGTTATTCCCAAACCCCTGCTAGACAGCAATTACTTTCAACCAGGAAAGTCAATAAAAGAAGCAGTTAATAGGGGCTTTAAATGAGGGGAAAGATTTAATAGGATTATTAAATTTTAGAAGTGGAATGATAGAGTTGGAAAGGATCTACAAAGTCTTCTAGTCTAATTTCCCATAGAAAAAAGGAAGCTGAGCCCAGAAGGTTAAATAATGGGCTAACCCTCATACAGGGTCTAAGTATTGCAGGTCCTTTTACAGAAGATAGAGCAGCTTAGAGTCAGGAAGAACTGAGTTCAAAAGTAGTCTTAGGTACTTACTAGTTAAATGAGCGTGTTTGAGCAAGTCACTTAAACCTTTGGCTACCTTGGTTTTCCCATCTGTAAAATAGGGATAATCATATCCCCTACCTCCATGGGTTGTTATGAGGATTGAATGGAGTAATAATTGCAAAGCACTGCATATAGAAAACCTATATAAATGACAGCTGATATTGCTATTAAGTAGCAGAAATGGGATATGAACTGTTCCTTTGGTCTATTTTTATAGTTCTTCCTATATAGTACTGCATGATCTCCTTAAAAGAAGATGGATTAACACATCTACATAAACTCAACCTGACTATTTTACAAAATTGATGACTCCGAAAAAACATGTAGTGATTAAGTAAAAACATAGTAACATTATTAATATTTCTTAGAGAAGCTTAATTAAGGTAAAATTTCATCAGAACAATGAGAGAAAGTAATACCAGATTCTACCTTGGGCAGTAAATACTAGTCTGGCTAAGCTAAAAAAAAAAAAAAAAATCACCAATGTCTTTTACACTTATATTTTAAAGGCAATGCTGTAGTTAAATGTTTACATATTTACTTTTTTATTATAGCTTTTTATTTACAAGATATATGCATGGGTAATTTTTCAGCATTGACTCTTGCAAAATCTTTTGTTCCAATTTTTCCCCTCCTACCCCCCAACCCCTCCCCCAGATAGCAGGTAGACTAATACATGTTAAATATGTTAAAGTATATATTAAATACAATTACATATTTACTTTTAATTGTATTATGGTTACTACTCATAGGCAAAGGTCTATTCTGGATGATCTAACTTTTCTGTTAGTGCTTCTTAGCTTTAACAATTAAAATGTACCACTTTTAGATTAAAAAAAATAAAAACATTTCCATCTGAAATGAAGTTGCTTAGAAAATGTTATTTTTTCTGAAAAATAGGTATGGTTTATATTCTACACACTTAATTTAATTTTTTTTTTGGCAAGGCAATCGGTAAGAAGTATTAAGTTCTAGAAGCTGGATTTGAATTCACGTCCTCACTTCAGGGTTGGTGCGCTATCTACTGTGACTCTTGCTGCCCCCTTTTTCTTTTCTTTTCTTTTTTTTTCTGTAAGCTTTTTAAAATCTAAATTGTGTATTAAATTAAATTTCTGGATTAAAGGGATTAATTATTAAAAGGGAGGGGACCTCAAGGGCCATTTATTAAAACTTATATCTGAAGAAGAATCAACTCAACAATATCCTCAACAATTCTACAACATCCCCAACAAGATACTCAAGTTTTCTTCTGAAGGGCTCTAGAATATGGAGATTATACCTCCTAAAACAATCCATTCTAATATTAGATAGGGTTAATTATTAGGAAGTTTATTCCTTACACAGAGTTTAAACCTACCTATCTGCAGTTTCCTCCTATTCCTCCTAGCTTTTACTCTAAGAATTTGAGAGTTTATCTAGTCTTTGTACAAATGAGGAAACCCAGGCAGAGACAGAGCATTTGATTTACCTAAGGTCATATTCATAATAAAGACATAATTGGTATTAAAAACCTAAATCATCTGAAAGAAAATATGAGCTCTTTAAAACAAAAGAATATCTATTAAAATCACAATCAGAATTTTTCATTTTATATTCTATTATTCTTTATTCCATGTTTAGTTAGGAGATCTTATCCTAGCTATAGAACTGAATGATAATTTCTACTTTGCTCTTCTGTTTCCTCTGTGACCTTTTATGTCTAAATCATGCAAATACTATTTTGACAGATCTCAATATAAAATAAACAAAGACTACTTTCTAGTGGTCCCAGTTGCTTCTGCTAAATATTAAGTTCTTACCTCAGTAGCTGTGGCCTAAAGTCACTATCAAAAAGATTTGCTAACACTAATATCTGTCTGCCCAGGTTGCATGTACCTTCGGATTCTAATGTTTATTGTGCAACAAGAAAATGATATTCGCACACATGTATTGTACCTAGACTATATTGTAACACATGTAAAATGTATGGTATTGCCTGTCGTCGGGGGGAGGGAATAGAGGGAGGGGAGGTAATTTGGAAAAATGAATACAAGGGATAATATTATAAAATATATATATATATAAAAAAAAAAAAAAAAAGATTTGCTAACAGAAATGAGACCATTCTCTTAGAGAGACAAGGGATTAGTATACCGGAAAGGAATATGGTTTGGTAAAATGATAGAGCATTCCATTAATAATGATTACTTTTCAGTTTATCAAGTTTAGAATAATATATGGATGAAATGAGTTTGATATGGCACAAAATCCTAGCATTCTATAGCTGAAGTAGCAATGTCAAATTATTAGGCACTTAATAGATCTCAGTGCTGGGGATATAAAGAAAGTGCCTGCTCTCAAACAGCTCATAGTCTAATGGGGAAGACAACATTCAAACAACTATGTATAAGTAAGATATATATATATATAGCACTCCTCATTTCTCACCAGACTTTGGAACTTTTCTGGCTTTTTTATAAGTTACTGAGCTCTCCATATCTCTCTTGGAGTTGGAGATGTGAGACTGGAGATAAAAAGAGAGATTAAGGACAGATAAGCAGATCTGAGAATCATCATCTGAAAGATGGGAGCTGGGGGGGGCTGTGGAAAGAATATTGGGGAACACTCATGGTTAGTGTTCTGAAGATCCAACAAAAGACCCAGAGAAGGAGTGGTCAGATAGGTAGAAGAATCAGAATGGATCAGTGTTATAAAAACCTAGGGTAAAAAAAAAGAGAGTATTGAGAATATGAGACTAATTGATAGTGTCCAAGGCTACAGAGAAGTCAAGAAGGAAAGAGACTGAGATTTGATATGGCAATTAACAGATCATTGGTAACTTTGGAAAGAGTACATTTGGTTGAAAGATACTGCACAGCTAGAAGGCAAGTGATAGAAAAGGAAGTAGAACATATTTAAGACAATTTTCCTCAAGAATCTAGTTATAAAAGTGAGGAGAAATATGGATCAATAGCTAACATTGGATAGATGAATCAGAGATGTGGCTTTTTTTTTTGATCTCTTAATAGGATTTTATTTTTTAAAGTTACATGTAAAGATAGTTTTTAACATTCGCATTTCTAAGATTTTAAGTTGCCAATATTTTCTCTCCCCAAGGCAGCAAGTAATCCAATATAGATTATACATGTACAATGATTTTAAACATATTTCAATATTAGTCATGTTATGAAAACAAATCAGAACAAATGGGAAAAAGCATGAGAAAGAAAAAGCATTCCCCTTCCCCCAAAAAAGATGAAAATAGTATGCTTTCATATGCATTCAGTCTCCATAGTTTTTCCTCTGAATGTTGATGGCCTTTTTCATCCTAAGGCTACTGGAATTTGTCGTGTAGAGGGCCATGGATAGTGGGGGAACCCTGGGTCAAGTACCTTCAGCCCAGAGGAACTTGCTAATGATGTTTGGATTGACTCTCCATCTCCCCTAAGAAATCAGGAGGTGGTGACCTGTGTTGTGATTGAAGCAGAATGCTATCAGGTGGCAAAGAGTGATACCAGGTGGCAAACTATGTAAACAACAGCAAGTTGTTTATTGGTTTCATGTGTGCAGTATATACTTGGTACCTGTACAGTATTGCTTTAGTTATATAAGGGTATTAAAGTATATAAGGGTGTGGAATATATTGGAACAAACGATCTCCATATTTTACCCATTCTCAGGAGTCTCACCTAATCACTCCTCCATTAAGACGGTATGTTTTGTCACCCCGGTATAGGGGTTCTATAAAGCATAATATGTTTTTTCACCCCCAACTTAGGGTCTCTCTAGAAAGCACACAACACCCTAGCATGGGGGCTCTAGAAAGCACAGTACATTTTGTCACTCCAACTTGGGGGCTCTAGAAAGCGGGACACAACAGTCTCGATCACTTTAGTGCTGAAAAGAGCTAAGTCTGTCATGGTTGATCACCACATAATCTTGCTGTTACTGTGTACAATGTTCTCTTGGTTCTGCTCACTTTACTCAGCATCAGCTCTTGTTAGGTTTTCCAATCCTTTCAGAAATCAGTATACTCATCATTTTTTATAGAGCAATTATATGTATGGAATATATATCATAACTTATTCAGACATTCTCCAATTGGTGGATAACCACTCAATTTCTAATTCCTGACATCACAAAAAGAGTTACTACAAACATTTTTCCACATGTGGGTACTTTTCCCTCTTTTATGATTTCTTTGGGATACAGACCTAGTAGTAGCAATACTGGATCAAAGGCTATGTCCAGTTTTATAGCCCAGATGGACTTTTTTTTAAAGATGGAGGAAACATGAGCATGTTTGTAGGTAGTAATGAAATAGATAATAGGGAAGGAGATGAAAATTAGTGAAAGTAGAGATGATAGAAGGGCAATATGCTGGAAAAGATGGGATAGAATGGAACCACTTGTACACATAGATAATTTTGCCATGACAAAACTGTGAGACAAGATAAAGAGATAGTGATATATCTAGGAGATGTGAGATGAGAAGGAGAGAAGAGAGACCTCTTAGGATGGCCTCAAATTTTGTTTTTTATTGAAATATGGCAAGTTTTTCATCTGAGAAAGTGGAAAGTAGGGGGATTATAAAAGATTTGAAAAGGGATGAAGGTTGGAAAAGCCATTTTGCCCAGTGGAACAATAAATCACATAGATTCAGGCCAGTGCCAATGGTCTTGTGATGGAGAGATCATGTGCACCGAGAGGGAGGACTATGGGAACTGAGAATTGATCACAATATAGTATTTTCACCTTTTTTGTTGTTATTTGCTTGCATTTTGTTTTCTTTCTAATTTTTTCCTTTTTGATTTGATTTTTTCAAAAATATGTATAGAAGAATTGCACATTTTAATATATATTGGATTACTTGCTATCTAGAGGAAAGATGGGGAGAGAGAAAAAATTTGGTACCCAAGGTTCTGCAAAGGTGAATGCTAAAAAATTTTCTATTCATGTTTTGAAAATAAAAAGGTTTACCTCTTTTTGTATATTTATATGTATATATTTATATTATAAATTATATAACATATATATTAAGGATTAGCAGGGCGAGTTCAATAACAATTTATCAAATGGTGTGTGGTGTATGAGTGAGACAGACAGACATGATGGACTTGCAGGAAGATTAGTTTAGCAGCTTAGTGGAAGATGGACTAGAGTGAGGAAAGACTTGAGACAAGGAGAACAAGAATATTACTGCAAGGAAGGAGGAGATATGGCCTGCAATGGAGTAGTGGAATGAAAAATAATAGAATGAACAACATAATCATTAAGTAAACAATTGTAATTATTTTAAAAGAGTTAATATAATTCTATCTCACTGAGTAGTAAAACAAAAATTTCACAGTAAGATAGTTTTTTTCCCCTAGTTTGAGGTTCTTCAACTGATTAGTTTTTATTTATGCTCTATTAAGAATGTATTTAGTATTTATGACTTTTTATTTGTTTTAGGTACCTCTATGTCCTAACACATGAATCACTTTTTGTTAAAAATTTCAGATGGGGCTGAAATATATGTGAGTTCTTTGGAAGTCCCACTTAGAAGACACCATAAATCCTTTAGATCTAGTTTCTATGGAAATTTGTTGAATTTCATATTTTTTCCTATTGAATTTTTAAATTTGTAAAAAAAAAAAAGTTGAATTTTCCTATTATGACATTATTACTGTCTAAATTTTCTTGCTTTTGACTATAAATTGCAATATACTTGGTGTTTATAAATTTAATATTGATATTGGTTTGTAGTCCATATCTCCTTTTAGCATAAATGTACTTTTCTTGTTTACGCTGTGAGTTTTTGTTCTTGGCTAATAGGATGATATGTTTTGAAGAATATACCTGATGCATGGAAAGTTTTGTTCTAGCCACTCATTTTCATTCTGTGGGGGGGAAAAATCCTGTTTTTTACTCCGTACATATATTTCTTGTAAGCACTTGTAAGATTATGGGGTTTTGTTTTCTTATTCTTCTTTATTCCTATTCTTATTCAATCTTTGTTTTTCCTTGATGATATTGTTTAATCCATTTATATATTTACATTATGTAAATGTATATATAACCTGTAAAGTCCGGACTAGCTCTCTGGAGTATCTTGGTACCAGCCCAAGTCCTTGGTCTTTGAAGAGGTAGGACTCATGTGGACGGTCAAACATAGAATCCATTTATTTCAAATTCTCTCAGATTTATATATCCTAATATCCTTACATAACTATAGCATTCTGCATATCATCGGGAGGGTTCCTTTTACTGTACTACAGCATCTTATAAGACCCTTATAAGAGGTCTTATAAGAAGTATACCTCGTCCAGGGTTCTCCACTATCTGTGGCCCTCTATACACACACACACACACACACACACACACACACACACACACACACACACACACACACACACACACAACTATATTAGGGATTTTTTTCATTTCTTTTTAAAAACATTATTTTTGTCCCTCCAGTTATTTTTGCTTACTCTACTTTAAGAAAACTCCCCAAATGCTTTCTTCCCCTCAACCTCAAGTCTCTCACATCTTCTTATTTGACAACCCTTTCTCTGAGTGAGGCTAATAACTTTGTGACTCTGATCATGAGATCCATTTTTACCTCATGTCCTCCTCATGACCTTTTTCTTTCCTATTTGCATGAGTCCATCCTTCCTACTCTTCTGGATAGTTAGTTGTTTTCAAGAACTAATTCCACTTTTCCTGAGGTAAAATTCTATCTATGAAGGCACAACCCTCTCTCAGAAGTAGTGGGTCTCTCTGAATTACAAATTCCTGTATATTTTACTCATTTTAGTGTTTAAATGTAACATGCACTCCTGGCAGTTAAGATTACTGGTCTGCCCTAGGCCCAACAGAGTACCTTTGACCACTGACCTTTGCAGTATCAGCTCTACCCAGCTTGCCTCCTCTGAGGCCTTCAAAATTCTCTGGCCATGATTTCTTGAATCTATAGTTTAATAACCAGTAGCACACTCAAGAACAGCCACGTGTAATCTTAAAAGCCTTTATTACACCTACTCACATAATGCCTTGACTTAATGCCCTGACTTGTTAGCTCCCTAGTGAACACCTGATCTGAAGACCCACGTGTTCACTACCAAACTCCTTACCTCTCTGGGCTATCCATCAGCTTGACTCAGCTACCCCAGGCTAGGGAGCCAGGCTAAAAAGAGCAACTGGCTGCAAGCAGTGGGCTTATAAAGGGCCTGTGAGGTCACACACACAGCCATCCAGAGAGAGAGTCGTCACCCATTACAAAGCTATCTCAATATGGCCAGAATCTCACCCACAGGGCAGTCCTATATCCACAGAGATTACTTCTGGGCCACTCAATTCTCCTGTTGCGTTGTGACCGCCCATTTAAAGGACCCTTACATTTAAATATGAGCTATTAAAGTCCCCATCATCATAGAACGTTTTCCTCTCCCCCTTAGGAATCTTCTTCAATGGGAACCCCTCTTATTACTGAATTGAGACTTCCTTTGCTATTTCACCCATTTTCCCACAGCCTTTCTTCCTGAAAAATTCTTTCCTTCTTTACTGTTTACTAATGATATGATTTGAGCATATAACATTGCCCTCTATATTTTTCTTATATATTGTCCTATATATTTTTCCAACCAACAAACAAAAACCCCAAACACATTGCTTCGCTGGCAGATGGTGTGGTATAAGTTTTAATTCATGGTGTTTCAGTCCTGTTCTGCTACTTTTTCAAATATGACTTCACCTTTCTCCTTTTTTCTCCTGGTGTAGAGAAAAATTTCTTAATGGTCTCTCTGTTATTTTTAGTTGTTGCTTTTAACCTCATAGGTCTCTATTTAGTTTGTTTTCTTTTGCCTTTTCATTTTCTGGGGGTAATTTATTCCATTAATTATTCTGTCCCTAGTAACTATACTTATTTACTTTGTGTTTTGATTATCTGGGATGCTTACAGAACAAAAAATTTGCTCATATTTGTATTTTTATAAATTAGAATAATTGAATTGCATTTCTTTTATTATATTTATCATAAACATTTATTAAAAGTCCATCTTTTTTTCATTGATAACATTTAGGTTTGCAGGGTTTATCACCTGCTCTTCAGAATAAATTAATTCATTTTCTTCTCCTATTTCTGTGCTATTTAAATTTCCTTTATATTTGAAAGCTTTTCTTCTTCTGTTCCCATGCAGAATTTGTTGTCACTAAGATTGTTAAATTATATGTCTTAGAATTTGCAAAATAGATTTTTTTGAGCTGTAAACAATTTTGATTGCCATTTTTTCTGTATTCAGATGTTTTGGAGCATTTTCTTAAATTATTTCTTATATGAAAGTATTTAGGATTTTTGAATTATGTATTTCTGGAGACCTATAACCCTTCAGCTGTCTCTACACATTCTGTCTTTCAGCATCAGTTATTTTACTTGTATAGATGATATGTCTTCTTTTAATATTCCATTTCTGGATCCTGAGTCTATCATCCAAAGTATTAGCAAGATCTCCTAGCTTTCTGGCATTTGCAAATTCGAAAAACATGCCATCTATGCCTTCTTCAAATCATTAACAAAAATGTTAAATAGAAAAGGACCAAGCATAGATCCTTAGGGAACTATATTAGAGATTACCTACCAAGGAGAACATATGCTCAGACCTTAAACTTTTATCTCATTGATGTGGAAATTTCCTCCAAAGATGCAGACAGCAACACATATATTCCTTCCCATTCTATGCAATTTTTGTCTATTCTTCTTACCAAAAAGGTCACAATATACCCAGAGCCTTCCCTTATTTTTCTTGATGGAAGAGGATTATCAGTGGAACATATGACTTCACTGATTTACCCTTACTTTTCCTATATAACCAGTATTTTTCTTTTTGCATAATATATCTCCTTGATAACAATTTTTACTCTAGTTCTTATTCACAGCACTAAATTTTTTGTTGTTGTTCATGTTGTGATGATAATGAAGAGGACATTGGGTCTGCTCAGGTTGGAAGAGCAGCATCCATTCAATTTGCTTCTACTACCAACCAGGACAGGAACTTTGATATACTCTATTTCTGACCTGCATTAGTTCCCATTTCCTTAAGCAGTTTGTGGAACCTCGTTCCCAAGGACTTCTCATTCTGCACTGGGCTTATTGTGGAAACATTGGAGAACTTGTTATTTGAAGTGATCCACTAATCTCAGCCTCCCCAGTATCAAGAATAATAGACATATGTTATCATAGCCAGCCATAATTCTGCTATGTACTGTGAGTTTACTCATCTATAGTAGGTGTCTGAACAATTTTCTAAATGATATTCATCATTAATTCTTTATAGACTGTAATTTCTATGACTCTACAAAAACATTATAGGATAAGTTTGAGGTCCTACCATTTACAGAATTCACTTTTTATTTCTGAAAAAAACTGGAAATGCCTATCTTCACATATGTATCACTTTAGTATTCCACAAAGTTTTTCGAGATTACTGACAACAGTTCAGCAATCACATTATCACAATTTTTTTCAATTCCCTAGCAAGTTGTGACTTGAACTCATTAAGAACTGCTAATTCTCCCTTACTATTTGCCTTTCTCGAGCTGGGGATCACTTCCTATTAGCCATTATTGTTCCATGTTTTCCATTTCAAAGATCATTCTCCTTGGCAGAAAAATGAGAAGCAAAATAGATTTAAGTAATTTTGTTTTCTGTTGACATGATCTTAACTATATCAACATGGAATCTTATTCTTTCCCCCACTTTAGATTTTATTTACTTTTATTTTCCACTTTTTTCATATATATGTTTTTCATTCTTGAGACATTTTCCCAGTAAGTAAAAACATAAAAAGTAAATTTGCAGTTCTATTAAGAAAAATATATCCAACATAGCCAATTTTCTTTCTTTCTTCCTTCCTTCCTTCCTTTCTTTTTTTTCTTTCTGCTGAGGCAATTGGGGTGAAGTGACTTGCCCAGGGTCACAAAGCTAGGAAGTGTTAAGTGTCTGAGACCAGATTTGAATTCAGGTCGTCCTGACTTCAGGGCTAGTGCTCTATTCACTGTGCCACCTAGCTGCCATATCAGTATAATTTTTATAAAAATATTTCTCATTTGTTTTGAGGAGATTTCACATCAGGGAAAATAAATACTAATTCTAAAGACTTTGACAGGCAACTTTGCATTCCCAAGATTACTAGGACTATAAGAAAATATAAAAAAAAAACTTTTTCAATGCATTGAACCAAATAGTTTCAAGCATGTATTTAATGTCCTTAAAACTTAAATATGTGGTAGTGGAGAGGTCCTGAGAAGAAATGCTATTTTGCTTTATATACTTTTGAGTACAACCTTAGAAATAAGGCATTATACATCAAAGAAATTTAATTTCAGGAATAAACTAAAAGAAAATTTCAATGAATATGCAAAGATTACTATCACATGAAAGCCAATGTAATGGATGAACCTTTGTATTCATGCACTTTATAAAATAAAATCAAGTGTTCCTTTAGAATTCTTAAATCTGGATGATCATCAGATACTATGAGTTCTAATATTATGTTAAACAAGTTAAATAAAATCAATGTTCAAATGAAAGATAAAAAATTAAATTAGAATTCATATTGCATGCAAGAGAAATTTTCTGATTACTAGAGTCAAATGAAATATATAGAAAATCAAGCTACTTACTAGTATTAGTTAGTAAGTATTGAATTACTCTTTCTCAGAATAAAAAACCTAAGTTATTGTCTTCTATTGATTATCTCCAACTTATCTTGCATATAACTTGTTTGTATAGAGACCTTTTGATTTTAAATACCCATTAGACTATGAGCTCCATGAGAGAAGGGATGTTTTGCTTTTTTTTTAATCTTCAGTATTTAATGCAGTGCCTGGAATATAGCAGGTGTTTAGTCAATGTTTAATGACTGACTGATTATTGATAATTAAAAAAAAACACTGCTATTAAGAACTCCTTAAATAATTACAAGTAAAATAAAACTTAAGGACTATAAATAAAACAAGATAATAAGTATTATTTTACAGAAATTTTAAATTTTCTTTTTGGAATTTGAAGAAGCATAAAGCATAGTTTCTAATAGTTTATAGATTCTTTAAAAAAGTGATGAACTTCTCCATCTAATACATTAGATTACTAGAATATAGCATGATATGCTATAAGTAGCCTATTTATTCACATGAGTCATGATTTAAGCCAATAATTCACAGGAAACAAAGAAATATATCCTGGATAAACATAATTATCACTTTTTTTTTTCTTACCACTGTTTAAAGCAAATGGAAAAGCTTAAAGGAAGAAAAACAGCATGCTGCTATCATTTAGAAATATCATCCTTTTATGTAGTAAACTGCTTTATATGTAATAAAAATCAAAATACATAGAATTAACTTAAAAATTAAATTGTCATAAATCTGGTTTAGTAGGTATTACAATATTTTAAGGAAGACAAAATGATCACTTATGACAAGCTATTAATCTTTAGAGAATAAGAGGCTACATTGATCTTCAAAGAGATTCTGATTAATTTTTCATTGTTTCTCTACTGAATGTTAGCAAAACATGTTTCAAGAAGGGTATAAAATCAAACATACGACTGAAAAATACTAAAAAAAAAAAAACCTAAAAGATCTCTTCAAGGAACAAATAGTTACCACTCTTCTGTCTATAAACTGAAACTTGATATTTCAAAAATATCTTTTCTAAAAAAGAGGAAAGTATATACCAACAAAATGTCATTTAATATTACACAAATGTGGCAAATTTAAAATTTAATATATCATTCAGCAGATTGTCTTCAATTCAATATGCATTTATTAAGCACCACTATGTGCCAGGAATAATATGAGGAAGGAATACAAAGGCAAAATTGAAACAATTCCAGACATCAAAATGCTTAGCTGTACTACAAGGAAACAATCTGTTCAAAGATAAGTAAATAACAATATATCCATATCTAAATATTTTTTTAAATACAATGTAATTACTAGGCAGGGAATAGATGTAGAACATTGGAAACTGAGAGATTCAGGAAAGATTTTGCTTAGTAAGCAGTACTTGATCTAAGCCTTGGAACAAGAGGTTTTATAAGATAGGGAAGAAAATTTCAAGCAAAGTATAGAATCCTTATTCTCAAGGAACTCAGTGTTTATTGAGGGAGATAATATGAAAATAATTAGATAAAACAAAATATATGAAAGATATAATCTCAAAGGGAAGGAAATAAGATTGAGGAGCAAAATGCTTTTTTTAGGGGTGGGAAACTATAACATGTTAGACAGTTTAATACATTGGTTGTAATACCTACCACTAAAAACATAAAATTGTACCTACATTTTTAAAAATCTTCCTTCAATAAAGAAATTATATTCATCAGATTTTCTTAACAGACTGATATATTTGTAAAATATTTGGAAAAGGTTTCTTTAAAAAGGTAATAATAAGCATTTACACAGAATTTTAGAGTTTGCAAAAAACTTTCCAAATATCTCATTTGATCTCCCTATAATTCTTAGAGGTATGTTTCTCATTTTTCAGAAAAGGAACTGAAGACAAATAGAGGTTAAGTGAGTTACTAGAGTCTGGATTTGAACTTGGGGTCCTGATTCCAAGTACAGCATTCTATTCAGGGTGCTACATCACAGCCAAAAAAGTGTGATTTAGTAGATATCTGAAGGAAACCAAGGAAAGCAGGCAATGGAGTTGGAGAGAAAGAGAGTTCCAGGCCTGGAGGATTAGCAGTAAAAATACATGGAGTCTGGAGATGGAATACTGAGTATTAGCAACAGTAATGAGGCCACTGGTTTGTAAAGTTATGTAGTAGGGGAGAGAAGGGGGAAGGTATAAGAAGGTTAAGGGGCTTTTTGAGTATGGGGGAAACAGGCATATTTGTAGGTAGTAGAGAAGCAGTCAACTGATAGGAAGAGATTAGTGAGAGATAGAAGGTTGGATGAAATAGAATCGCATGTGCATGTAGAAAGATTTATCTCAGCAAAGAAAAGGGCTACCTCTTCATGTGAGAAAAGACTGCAAGCCATGATAGTCATGGAAAGTATTCAACTGGTGCAAAATGAAGAGGACATACAGTGAATGACTTCAATTTTTTTGACAAAAGATGAAGCAAGATTTAAATTTTAAAAGCTTGGGGGAGGGATTTGAGAAAGTATGAAAAGGCTTGAAAATGTCATTGTGGTGAGCAGGATAGTGAATGGGTTGGAAATATAACAGAATTGCCTTGCTACAGAGAGGGTCCAATTGAGATTATTTAACATAAACTTGTAGGGAATTTAAGTCATCATGGTTTCATATTGTTGTCAAAATTTGTCCTTCCTTCTTGAAGAGGACTATGACACCAAGGAGATGATGCCAGGATTTGCAAATGAATTGGATTTAAATAAGAGAGGAGTGTATAGTCAACAGGCTCACTTTCTCCTCTAGAGCCATCTGGGTCCAATGGCCAGATATAGATTAGGACTATTGGAGATGGCCCTGAATGCAACAGGAGACCTTGGCCTCTTTAAGTTTTTTTTTTTTTTTTTTTTTTTTTGTTTTTGTTTTTTGTTTTGTTTTTTAAATAGGTCTCAGTTTGACTGAAGCAACACCTAGTCAGTAATTAAGGCTAAGGAGTAAATGGCCTTTTTTAAAGGAGTAAAGGTAGCAGATTATGGAAATAATATCAAAGGGGAAAGACCTTCTACAGTATAAAGGGGCAAGGGACTTGATGGAAGAGATAGTGGATCTGAACTTGTTTAACATGGGACCAAAATAGGGAAATCAGCTGTACAGAGGTGATAATCTGGGGTAGGACTTAGAAGCAAAGATGTGGGTGGGGATCATTTGCCATTTCCTTCTCTGGTAAAATAAAGCAAATACAAACAAAATGACTTGCCTAGATTCACATAGCTAATAAGAGCCTGAGACTGGATTTGAAATTAGGTCTTCCTAACTCCAGACCCAGCATTCTACCTGAGAGACCTAACTGCCTCCAATTTTTGGTTAATGTTAAAAGTAGAAAAATCCCAAAATTAAGTCCTATAAATGTTTAATATCTTTGGTAGTCATTGTGAGTTCTGTTGTATTCTCCTACCAGCAGGTACAAAGCAGAAAGAAACCTCTACACTCTACTGAGAAGGTCAGTTTTCAAATTGTGTTCTATATCATCTTCAGAGTTTCAGAAGGGCAATACCTATTGTTAGCTCCCTGTATAGAAATGGTTGTAGCAGACAATCTATCACAAAGACCTGTGTTGCTACTATGTGAAGAGCTGGATTTCTAGGTATAAAATGTAATACTGATGGGGGTTGAGGTCCCTTTAAGATTCCTTTCTAATTGCCCAAGCCATGGCTGACCTTGATTCACAAATCCTGGTCAAAGGCATCCTTTGAGTATCCGGGCCCAACCCCCACTACCAGCTCAGCTTCCCCCAGCCCTCACCTGATCTGAGCTAACTGAAAAGCCTTACCCCACAAGAACTTGGGGGGTACCGCCTATCATCTTCTAGGTATAAAAGAAACGAGCCGGAGCGCCCTCTTTGCAGGAGTCTTCCCAGCCAATACATGATATCCTTCCAGCCATGTAAGGGTTCTTGCCCACCCAATGGCCACCTCTGGCCCTGGCATCTTTCTAACTTAACTTTACTTCCAAATTCCTACAATAAACCTTTTATTTATCAATCTAGGTTTTTGGGCCTGTAAATTCATTTTACAGGGGACACTGCGTCTCATGGGATTATCTTATTATCTATGTGCCGAAGAAATGGGGTTTCCCCTTTCCTTTCCCTCATTAATACAAAGGCTTCTATAACCTTTGAAAACCTTTGCTGAAGATATCTGATTGGTTTTTTTTTTCCACTGTAGTTCTCAAGGGTATTAGATATTGCTCCAGAATGAATAATGGCATAGCATAAAAAAATTACAAAAATTACTAACCGTAGAACTTTGGTCTCTGTTATCGGCTAACAAGACTTCAAACATTTTGGCAACTTCTTCTTTGAGAGAGATATTGTGTTTTTTTAAAGCAGAAACATGCCTTAATAACTGATCTCTTAATGCACCAGAGTTAAATAGTTCTTCAGAGCTGTAAAATGGAAATATAGAAAAAAATCAATTTTTCACATTAATTACTAATCATTTACAGAATGAGGCTTGAAATGTTTTCAAGGTCTCCAAAACTAAGAGCAAACTTTTAAAATAGGGATAATTAAAATATAATCTTAAACTTAGCTTTACAAGGGGATATATGCCTTCTTAGTTAACTCTGCTTGCAATTAAAATATGCTACTTTGGATTTAGCATCACAGTCTTTAAAGCTAGTCTTTCCATAAGCATATAATTAGTTTTTGTTTGTTTGTTTGTTTTTTGCTGAGGCAATTGGGGTTAAGTGACTTGCCTAGGGTCACATGACTAGAAAGTGTTAAATGTCTGAGGCTACATTTGAATTCAGATGCTCCAGACTTCAGGGCTCCTGATTAGTTTATTTTCTTACCAAATTTCTTTTAATAACATTTATTTTAAGAAGCTGAACCAAAAGTATTAACTAGTATTAATAATACTTTATTTGAAAAGCTAAAAATCACAGTAAGATCAAAAGTAAAAGAAACACCATAGGATGTAACGTGCTCTCCTGGCAGTTTACTAGTCTGTCCTAGACCCCCCAGAGTACCTTTGACCACTGTGCTTAGCAGTGTGAACTCTACCCGGCTCGCCTCCTCTGAGGCCTTCAAAGGTCTCTGGCCACAATCTCTTGAATCTATAGCTTACTAACCGGTAGCGCACTCAAGAACAGCCACCTGTAATCTTAAAAGCCTTTATTATACCTACTCACATAATGCCCTGACTTGATGCCCTGACTTGTTGGTTCCCGAGTGAACACCTGGTCAGAAGACCCACAAGTTCACTCCTAAAACCCTTACCTCTTTTGGCTACCCATCTTGGCTTGGCCGCCCAGGCTAGGGAGCCAGGGTGAAGAGCGCCAGGTTAAAGAGAGCGACTGCTGCCTGCAGTGGGGTTATAAAGGGCCTGTGAGGTCACACACACAGCCAATCAGCGAGTCACCCATTACACAAAGCTATCTCAAAATGGACAGGATCCCACCTACAAGGCAGTCCTAATATCCACAGAAATTTCTTCCAGGCCTCAATCTCCCGAGGCACTGTGGTGCTGCCCATTTAAAGAGCTCTTACAATAGGATGATGATGTAACTTCTTGTTTAATTAGATATCATCCTTAACTGTACATATTGGCTGCTACTTTTTCTGACTTTTGTATCCTTTCACAAGCTTGAGTAAACACTTTTTTCAATTCATTTTTACTTCTAAACTCAGTGTCAAAACCATTCTGGAAAGGTGTTCATAGCTCTAGTTCTTCTGATCAGTTTTCTGTCACAAATTCTTGTACACAGCATTTCACAACTTTAAGCATGTTACCTTTGAAACAAAAGCTTCCAAAGTTAAAGTTAGGGTTTCCTGGAAGGCATTACGCACTTTCCTCTTTGGACTAATCCTAAGAGCATGTGATCAAACAATTGGAAGGTAGGAAAACAGGCACTAACTCACCCTCATGGTAACAGCCAAACCTGAGTTTGTCTCAAATATACCCATACCTGCCTTTATTTCTCAACACTCCCTTTCCTTCGCCTGTGTAAACTTCCAATCTTCCCCCCCTTTTGAAACAGTTTCAGTCTGCCAGGCACACCTTAGCAATTATCTACATAGATAACAGAAGTAAAATTCAACTTCTTCATTCTTGCACCCTAAAACCTTAAAACCATGTAAGGTGCTCTTAAAAGAAAGGCTATTGTGGTGGTTACACCATGAAGGTCACATATTATCCTCTGTTCCTCAAATCAGGCTTAACTCTCATCACACCTCCCTTGATGCTTTATACACCTAGTGATTTGAAATACAAAAGCATAAATTTGGGCTCAGGGAGGGTTGTCAGAATCTTTTTCTGAGCTCCAACTGCTTGTATGTCACTTCCTTCAGTTTCTGACTCAGTCACTTATAATGTTCTGTTCTCTAAATTGTAATCATTATCTGGGAGCAGGTTTCTTGGGGAGCTTCTGGAGGCAGCCTTGGCTTCAGTTCAGTTCAATAATCCCAAATCCAGCCAGGAGTTGGAAAAAAAAAGTCTTTTACTGTCTCTTTCCAAATCTTATTTCCTTCACTTGGGGCTCCACTAGTTTTCTGGAGGCCTTCCTCTCTTCTTGGTTCCCGAGAGTTCTTGTCCAAATCTCTCCAGCCAGCATAATGGTGGAAATGGGAATGAATCTTGAATCTTCCTCTGAGATTGTGGGCTTGTGGGTTTCTGCCTTGTGAATCTCCTGGAAGTCATTCCTAGTTCTGAATTTCCTTCCAGTGGGCTTGTCCTTTTATATGTTCTAAAGGTGTGAAATCTAATGTGTGAACCAATGAGTGAACTTCTTTAAAGGTGTGAACTAAGTACATTACCTTGTCTCAAGTTCTGGCCCATAACATCTTCTTGTAGTATCAGATCAATCATACTGAATTAGATAATTATTGCCTCTATTTATTTCAGTGACTTAGCACCTTGTAAGAATCCTAACAGTCATTAAGGAAGAAAAGAATATTTTATATTCTTTTTATTCATATATTAGGTTTTAAACATTAATTTAGTAATGTTTTAATTTGACTTCATAGTTTATAAATGCCTTTTATATTTTGTAAAAAAAAGAAAATAGCCTAAGACTGCAAGAGTACTTACAACAGATGGATTTTTGTCTACATCACAGATTAAAACATTACAGTTCCCTCCAAAACCACTCCTCTTCCGAATTCTTCAATTAGTATCGAAGGGCACTCTACCATTCCAATTACCCAGATTCTCATTATCTTGGTGTCACTTCTGACTACTTACTTTCCCTTATCCATATATACAAATCAGTTGCCAAATCTTGTCAATTCTACCTCCATAATTTCTCTCCCATCACACTGCTGGCTAGGCAGTCTAATGTATAGAGTGGGGGACCTAGAATCAAGAAGATCTGAGTTCAACTCTGAACTCAGTTACTCTCAGTGGTACTTTGGGTAAAATGCTTAACCTCTCTGTTTGTTTCAGTTGCCTCATCTTTCAAACGTTGTTGATAATAATAGCTCCTGTTTCTTAGGGTTATTGTTATCACATGAGATAATACTTGTAAAGCACTTAGGACAGTGCTTCACACATAATAAGCACTATATAAATATTAGCTATTATTTCCTTCTCTCTATTTGCACAATTCAGGGCCTCATCATTTTTTAACTGGGCTACTACAACTTATTGAACTTATTGAGGAAGGAAAGAAAATCCTACAAGGTTACAGATAACACCTATCAAGATTTAGATAAGATGATAAGTTTGAGTACTGTGAACCTCCCCCTCCCTCCCTGAGGCTGTGGTTAAGTGACTTGCCTAGAGTCACACAGCTAGGAAATGTTAAGTGTTTGAGACCAGATTTGAACCCCGGTCCTCCTGAACTCAAGGCTGGTACTCTATCCACTGTGCCACCTAGCTGCCCCCTCAGTACTGTGATCCTTAAAAGAGATTGGTTAAGATGGTTCCAGGGGCAGGAGGAAGAGACTGACGATGGTACTAGGAAATAAGGAGTATTCCAATATCTCAATCATGATTATTAAGTTGGAGATATTAGAAAAAGAGTAATAAGTAATGGAAAAGGTGATGGGGAATATGTTGTCAAGAGAGCATTATTTCTACTTGAACAATAAAAGATTGGAAAAGCTAAACTTTAATTAGTTTAAGATGAGAGTAAGATTTATTAAATTATTGAGCAGGCATTCCCAGAGGTAACTAAATCACTAGCATAGGATGAATAAAGGAGATAGGGCTATGGCAATCATTTAAAAAGAATTAAATAGAATCTTTGAACAGAGATATTAGGTTATTAAACAACAAAAAAGTATTTTATTTTGTGATTTTTTTTTGGCATCAGGAAAACATCTTATTTTCTAATATTACAAAAAGAAATGAAACAAATTTTCTTTTTTTTTAAGACTGATTATTTCAATTAATACCCAAAATGTACAATTCTATAGAAATTTATCAAAATAATTAGTCAATATTTTGATTTTTAAATCAGTTTTTTTGTGAGTTCAGGTAAAGAAAAGCAATTGATTATGGCCATCTCTCTGATAAAAATGAATTTTTAAATCCACAAAACCAAAGATCAGACATTATGTGATTAAGGCAATTACTGCTATAAGGCCTCACCTAAAATTGACTTTTTATTTATGATTGCTATTCACAAATGAAGAAGCTAAGAAAAATGACGCTAAACTGTTAGGATTCTTACAAGGTGCTAAGTCACTGGAATTGGTAGAGACAATAGTTATCTAATTTAGCATGGTTCAGTATGATTGATCTGATCCTACAAGGAGATATTATGGGCCAGAACTTGAAACAAGGTACTAAGTAGAATTTAGGAGGCAGTGATTTAATCCTACAACCATTATTTGTTGTAGGAAACCTGGAAAATGAATGGATACCCATCAATTGGAGAATGGTTGGGTAAATTGTGATATATGAATGTTATGAAATATTATTGTTCTGTAAGAAATGACCAGCAGGATGAAAAAGAGAGGCTTGGAGAGACTTACATGAACTGATGCTAAGTGAAATGAGCAGAACCAGGAGATCATTATGCATTTCAACAACAATATTTTATGAGGATGTAGTCTGATGGAAGTGGATATCTTCGACAAAGAGAAGATCTAATTCAGTTCCAATTGATCAATGATAGATAGAATCAGCTACACCCAGAGAAGTAATACCGAAATGAGTGTAAACTGTTGGCATTTTTATTTTTCTTCCCAGGTTATTTTTACCTTCAGATTCCAAGTCTTCCTGTGCAACAAGAAATTCGATTTTGCATACATATATTGTATATAGGATATACTATAACATCTAACATGTATAAGACTGTCTGCTATCTAGGGGAAGGGGTGGAGAGAAGGAAGGGAAAAATTGGAACAGAAGTGAGTGCAAGGGATAAAGTTGTAAAAAATTACCCATGCATATGTACTGTCAAAAAAAAAAGTTATAATTATAAAATTAAAAAAAATTAAAGAAAAAAACCCCAAATAATGGTTTCCTAGTGATATAATGATTGGTATGTACTCAGTGTGCAGCATATAAGCAAGAAGCTCTTGGGACCAGATACAGAAGCTTACTAGAAGCTCTCGGAGGAGGAGACAGATTCATTCCATTTTCCACCTTTGTGCTGCCTGGAGACATTTTGAGGGAGCAAGAGACAAAAGCTGGCAGAGGCAAAGGACTAGCAGTAGGAGCTCCCAGAACGGAGGAGAGAGATAGACTTCCAAGCAAGCTAACTGGGAAGGAGACAATAAAAGATTTGTACTTTAACTCCTGGCTGCATTTGTGGTGATTATACTGAACAAAAACTAAGGCTGCCTCCAGAAATCCCCCAAGAAACCTGCTCCCAGAGAATATTACATTTAGAGAAGAACATTACACTAAACTACTTGTACAAGGTCACACACCAAATGAAAGGTAACTGAAACTACAAAACTAGCCTTTTATTTCTGTTAGGCCTAACTCTTAGAGAATCCAATTAAACTTTCTTACCCAACATCAATGGACAAAAATTAAGTGAATTAAATAAGAATATTTTTAAAGTAATAATTTTAGTACTGATTTGGGTTTGTGGTTTTCTATCATTCATTTGATTCTACTTCTCTTGGCACCTGAGCTCTATAGCATTATAAAAAGAAACCAAAAATTCTAAATAAAATTTAAAAAAACGAGAATTTGGAGAGATTAATATTTACTTTGTATTGAAAAATTATATAATATAAATGAACATCATAGAGAAGTAAATTATATATCTCTTTAGTTTGACACAGAAAGAAAACATGGTTGAACTTGATTAATTCTATATAGATGAGTATTGGGTTGTTTTTTTTTTTTTTTTAATAGTTATGTGATTTCTACCAAATTTTTCCTACTTTTAATTTATTTACAATAGCCTGATGTTCTGATCAAAGTTTTATATGAAAATGGAATTTTCAATAGTCACAATTTTTTAAGAAAATAAAATAACTGTTATATATATTCACAATCCAAGTAAAATAAACACGGCCTTTGCAATGGCTATTTCCCATTTCTAGAATACTTAACTTTTAATATATCTTGTAGTATCTAGAATGTTTGCATGTTGTTCCCCCATCAGAATGTGAGTTACTTGAGGGCAAGAACTATTTTCTGCTTTTCTTTGCATTCCCAGATCTTAGTTCAGAAATGGGCACATAATAAATAAGCAAGTAATAAATGTTTATTTACTGACTCATTCTTCACCTCCCCTCTTCACCTCCCTGGCTTACTTCAAGATACAAGTTTAATATTACCTTTTGCAGGCAGTCTCTTCTTATCTCTTCCCTATCCCACCCCTAGAACTTTCCTTCACTGATTATATTCCATTTTGAATGTATATATCTTATATGTAATGTAGATATTTGCATGTAGTCTCCCATAATAGATTGCCAGGTCCTTGAGGGAAGGGACCAGGTTTCTTATCTTTCTTTGTATCTCTAATGCTTAGCCCAGTGCTTTAATATGTAGAAAGCTCTTAATTGCTTGATGAATGACTGAAATGACTTATAAGGAGGTGGTAATAGAATAAAAAAGTGTTAGCCCTACATGAAAATGCTGTAGACAATGATCCACTTCATTTAATTTGATGGACACAGAAAGATGTACTTATCTCAATATCTCCCTCATCATAATATTTCCCTTTGATGTAGTTTGAAATGTTCATTGAATTATATATAGGTTATACAACAAAGGCCAGGTTCCTGTTTCCAAATGAATGTCTCATTGTTGTTTAGTCCTTTCAGTCATGTCCATGTCTGGGTATTTGTGACCCCATTTGAGATTTTCTTAGCAAGGATACTGGAGTGGTTTGCTATTTCCTTTTCTAGCTCATTTTACAATGAGGAACTGAGGAAAACAGGGTTAAGTTTAATTTAATTTAATTTAAATTTAATTAATTTATCCAGGGTCATATAGTTACTAAGCATCTGAGACCAGATTTGAATTCATGAAGATGAGTTTTTCTGACTCCAGGCTCAGCACTCTATCCACTGCACTATCCAGTTGCCTCAAATTAGTGAAATTGGTGTCTCAGGATGAGTTTATTAGATTAGTTAATTGACATGCTGGGCCAAAAAGGTGATACTTAAAAAAAAATTACAGAAAAGATAAAATTGAATTGGGAATGAGGTATTGCTGAAGAGTCAACAGAAAATTACTGGGGAAAGAACAACAGATCTGAAGAAATAGTAACCTGTATGGAGGAGATGCAGAAGGAAAACTTCTATTTCACAAATTTGTTTTGGGAGGAAAAACTAAAATCCAATTAGAGTTTAATTGTTAAATACTAAAACATATCAAGTAACACATACCTAAGTGATTATTTAATAAATGGTCAGAATGTATTAGTCTGTAGCAATTAATGGTAAATCAATAATATACTGTTATTAACAACCACCCCTGGTATTTCTAACTGGCTTTATAAAACTGTTTTGGTAGAGATAGCTATTGAAAGCTACAGATATTAATTTACAGATCTTTGCTAGTAATAAAAAAGATAGTTTCTTATGAAAGGCAGAGCTAGATGCAGAACTGTAGATCAACAGTCAAATGCTCTATTATGAATGTTATGAAACTATAACAAGTTTAAGTCCATTAGACATAGATATATCATATTCTAGCACCCACAATCTCAATTTGGCAGAGAATAATGCAACGAATCATATTATATAACAAATCTGTTTGCAAACAGAATTATAAATGAATATGTGCTTATATCATACCAAAACTGTAGTTTATGACTAAAAGTATATCAATTTTATAAAACAGTTTGGAGAAAGTAGCAAGTGGATTGGTTAGGCTTATATATATAATTATTCACAAAACATATACACATGAAAAAAGATTTCCCTTGCCAGGTTCTTTCCATCACCTTATAAAACATGCTATATTGTAAGACTGTCATTTTTATTTTCCTAATTCAAAAAAGGTTTTTTATCTCATCATCTTTATCATCCAATTCAGAAACTACTACTAATGAAAAAGAAGGAAATTTGGTAAATTTCTAGCGTTTCCTACATTTTGTATACTATTCAATCTAGATTTAACCTACAATAAAAAATATACTTGGGTCATAATCTAATTTTAAGTTCATGGGATCAATCAATAAGTATTTTTAAAATTAATTTTATAATTATAATTTTTTGACAGTACATATGAAAGGGTAATTTTTTTACAGCATTATCCCTTGTACTCACTTCTTTTCCAAATTTTCCCCTCCCAACCTCCCTCTCTATCCCCTCACCTAGATGACAGGCAAGTCCACAAATGTTAAATGTGTTACAGTATATCCTAGATACAATATATGTGTGTAAAACCGAATTTCTTGTTGCACGGTAAAAATTGGATTCAGAAGGTAAAAAGTAACCTGGGTAGAAAGACAATAGTGCAAACAGTCTACACTCAATTCCCAGTGTTCCTTCTCTGGGTGTAGCTGATTCTGCCCATCATTGATCAACTGGAACTGAATTAGATCTTCTCGATGTTGAAGATATCCACTTCAATTAATACATCTTCACACAGTATTGTTGTTGAAGTGTATAATGATCTCCTGGTTCTGCTCATTTCACTCAGATCAATTCATGCAAGTCTCTCCAAGCCTCTCTGTATTCATCCTGCAGGTCATTCCTTACAGAACAATATTCCATAACATTCATATACCATAATTTACCCAACCATTCTCCAACTGATGGACATCCATTCATTTTCCAGTTTCTAGCCACTACAAAAAGGGCTGCCACAAACATTTTAACACATACAGGTCCCCTTCCCTTCTTTAGTATTTCTTTGGGATATAAGCACAGTAGTAGCACTGCTGGCTCAAAGGGTATGCACAGTTTGATAACTTTTTGAGCATAGTTCCAAATTGCTCTCCAGAATGGTTGGATTCATTCACAACTCCACTAACAATGCATCAGTGTCCCAGTTTTCCCACAGCCCCTCCAACATTCATCATTATTTTTTCCTGTCATCTTAGTCAATCTGACAGGTGTGTAGTGGTATCTCAGAGTCGTCTCAATTTGCATTTCTCTGATCAATAGTGATTTGGAACACTCTTTCATATGAGTGGATATATTTTCAATTTCATCATCTGAAAATTGTCTGTTCATATCCTTTGCCCATTTATCAATTGGAAAATAGTTTGATTTCTTATAAATTAGAGTCAGTCCTCTATATATTTTGGAAATGAGGCCTTTATCAGAACCTTTAACTGTAAAAATATTTTCCCAATTTGATACTTCCCTTCCAATCTTGTTTGCATTAGTTTTGTTTGTACAAAAGCCTTTTAATTTGATGTAATCAAAATTTTCTATTTTGTGATCAATAATGATCTCCAGTTCTCCTTTAGTCGCAAATTCCTTCCTCTTCCACAACTCTAAGAGATAAACTATCCTGTTCCTCTAATCTTTTTATGATCTCATTTTTTATGCCTAAATCTTTTTTATCTTATCTTGGTATATGGTGTTAAGTGTGGATCCATATCTAATTTCTGCCAAACTAATTTCCAGTTGTCCCAACAGTTTTTGTCAAATAATGAATTCTTATCTCAAAAGGTGGGATCTTTGGGTTTATCAAACACTAGATTGATATATTTATTTACTATCTTGCCCTGTGAACATAACCTATTCTACTGATCAACTAGTCTATTTCTTAGCCAATACCAAATGGTTTTGGTAACTGCTGCTTTAGAATATAGTTTTAGATAATATAGTTTTAGACCAGGTACAGCTAGGCCACCTTCATTTGATTTTTTTTTTTTTTCATTACTTCCCTTGAAATTCTCAACCTTTTGTTCTTCCATATGAATTTTGTTGTTATTTTTTCTAGGTCATTAAAATCATTTCTTGGGAGTCTGATTGGTATAGCACTAAATAAATAGATTAAGGAGTACTGTCATCTTTATTATATTTGCTCGGCTGATCCAAGAGCACTTAATGTCTTTCCATTTATTTAAATCTGATTTTATTTTTGTGGCAAGTGTTTTGTAATTTTGCTCATATAATTCCTGACTTTTCTTTGGGAGATGGATTCCCAAATATTTTATACTCTTGAGAGTTGTTTTGAATGGAATTTCTCTTTGTATCTTTTGCTGTTGGATTTTGTTGGTGATGTATAAAAATGCTGAGGATTATGTGGATTTATTTTGTATCCAGCAATTTTGCTAAAGTTGTGAATTATTTCTAATAACTTTTTATTAGAATTTCTAGGGTTCTCTAAGTATACCATCATATTATCTGCAAAGAGTGATAGATTGATTTCCTCCTTACCTACTCTAATTCCTTTAATCTCTTTCTTGACTCTTATTGCCAAGGCTAGTATTTCTAATACAATATTGAATAGTAATGGTGATACTGGGTAACCTTGTTTCACCCCTGATCTTACTGGGAAAGGTTCCAGTTTATCCCCATTACATATGATGCTTACTGATGGTTTTAAATATATGCTCCTGACCATTTTAAGGAACAGTCCATTTATTCCTATACTCTCAAGTGTTTTTAGTAGGAATGGATGTTGGAT
The DNA here is from genome assembly GCF_048593235.1 of Sminthopsis crassicaudata. Classification (NCBI taxonomy): domain Eukaryota; kingdom Metazoa; phylum Chordata; class Mammalia; order Dasyuromorphia; family Dasyuridae; genus Sminthopsis; species Sminthopsis crassicaudata. The sequence continues at coordinate 157,427,201 of NC_133618.1, forward strand.
TTTATCAAATGCTTTTTCTGCATCTATTAAGATGATCAAATGGTTTTTGTTAATTTGATTATTAATATGGTCAATTATACTAATAGTTTTCCTAATATTAAATCAGCCCTGCATCCCTGGTATAAATCCTACTTGATCATAGTGTATTATCCTGGGGATGATTTCCTGTAGTCTTTTTGCTAATATCTTATTTAAGATTTTAGCATCAATATTCATTAAGGAGATTGGTCTATAGTTTTCTTTCTCAGTTTTCAACCTACCTGGTTTAGGTATCAGTACCATGAGTGTCATAAAAGGAGTTTGGTAGGACTCCTTCATTCCCTATTTTTTCAAATAGTTTATATAACATTGGGGCTAATTGTTCTTTAAATGTTTGGTATAATTCACATGTAAATCCATCTGGTCTTGGGGATTTTTTCTTAGGGAATTGATTAATAGTTTGTTCTATTTCTTTTTCTGAAATGGGACTATTTAAGCAATTTACTTCCTCCTCTGTTAATCTGGGAAGCCTATATTTTTGGAGATAGTCATCCATTTCACTTAAGTTATCAAATTTATTGGCATAAAGTTGGACAAAGTAACTCCTTATTATTGCTCTAATTTCCTCTTCATTGGTGGGAAGTTCCCCCTTTTCATTTTTAAGACTAACAATTTGATTTTCCTCTTTCTTTTTTTCTGATCAGATTTACCAAAGGTTTATCTATTTTACTGCTTTTTTTCATAAAACCAACTCTTAATTTATTAATTCAATAGTGTTTTTTTTTTGCTTTCAATATTATTAATTTCTCCTTTTAATTTTAGAATTTCAAGTATAGTATTTGGTTGGGGTTTTTAATTTGGTCTTTTTCTAGCTTTTTAAGTTGCAAGCCCAATTCATTGATCTTCTCTTTCTCTATTTTATTCAAGTAAGCCTCTAAAGATATAAAATTTCCCCTTATTACCGCTTTAGCTGCATCCCACAAATTTTGGTATGATGTCTCATCATTGTCATTATCTTGGGTGAAATTATTGTTTCTATAATTTGCTGTTTCACCCAATCATTCTTTAAGATGAGATTATTTAATTTCCAATTACTTTTTGGTCTATTTACCTCTAACTTCTTGTTCAATGTAGTTTTTATTGCATTGTGATCTGAAAAGAAAGCATTTACTACTTCTGCTTTCCTGCATTTAATTTTGAGATCTTTATGTCCTAATATATGGTCAATTTTTGTACAGGTTCCATGAACTGCTGAGAAGAAAGTATACTCCTTTCTATTACCATTCAGTTTTCTCCAAAGAGCTATCATATCTAATTTTTCTAATATTCTATTTACCTCTTTAACTTCTTTCTTATTTGTTTTGTGGTTTGATTTATCTAATTCTGAGAGTGCAAGGTTGAGATCTCCTACTATTATAGTTTTGCTGTCTATTTCTTCTGGCAACTCTCTTAACTTCTCCTTTAGGAAGTTAGATGCTATACCACTTGGTACATATATGTTTAGTATTGATATGGCTTCATTGTCTATGCTACCCTTTAGCAAGATATAGTTTCCTTCCTTATCTCTTTTAATTAGATCAATGTTTGTTTTTTGCTTGCCCCCTGCTTTTTTTACTTCACTTGAAGCATAATAGATTCTGCTCCAGCCTTTTACCTTTACTCTATAAATATCACCCTGCTGTAAATGTGTTTCCTGTAAGCAACATATTGTAGAGTTCTGACTTTTGATCAAATCTGTTATCCACCTCCGCTTGATGGGAGAGTTTATTCCATTCACATTTACAGTTAAAATTACTAATTCTGTATTTCTTGCCATCATATTATCCCCAGATTATGCTTTTTTTTCCCCTTGTATTAAACTTATGGGCCCCACTTGTGTCACACAGTCCTCTCTTTTTAGTATCCCTCCCCCCTCCTTTTAAATCCCTTCCCTTTTCTTGTACCCTTCCCTTATTACTCTTTTCCTTTTCCCTTTTCCTCTTCCCCCTTTTAATGAGATGAGAGAGAATTCTCTGAAAAACAAATATGTCAATTATTTACTCTTTGAGCCAACTCTGATGAGAGTAAGATTCACACAATGTTCCTCTCTATATTCCCTCAGATATGATAAATTTTCTTTGCCTCTTCCTGAGATGTAGTTTCCCTTTTTTTATCTCCCCTTTTCCTGTTTTCTGACACTATTCCCTTTCCATTTCTACTTCCCTTTTTTATGTTATATCAGTAAAATCAAATTATACATGTGGATTTTCTGTATATCCACAACAGAAATACAGTTTTCTCAAGAGTTCCTTTTACCTTTTTCTGCTTCTCTTGAGTCTTGTGGTTGGAGATCAAATTTTTTGTTTAGATATGATTCTTTTTTCTTAGAAACAAATGGAATTCATCTGTTTCATTAAATGTCCATCTTCTTCCATGGAAGAAAATGCTACACCTACCTGGGTAGTTTATTCTTGGCTGCATTCCAAGTTCTTTTGCCTTTCAGAATATCAGATTCCAGGCCCTTCGATCCTTTAATGTGGATGCAGCCAAATCTTATTGTGGCACCTTGATTGTTTTTTCCTTAGTCTGATAGTTCTGAAGTTGGGCCACAATATTCCATAGAGTTTTGTTTTTTTTTTTAGGGTCTTTTTCAGAAGGTATTCAATGAATTCTTTCAATGCCTATTTTACCTTCTGGTTCTATTACCTCTGAACAGTTCTCTTTGATGATTTCCTGTAAAATAGAATCTAGGCTCTTTTTTTCATTATAATTTTTGGGAAGTTCAATAATCCTCAGATTATCTGTCCTAGATCTATTTTCCAGGTCTATCTATTTTCCCAGTAAATATTTGACGTTATTCTCCAGCTTTTCATTTTTTTGGTTTTGCTTGACTGATTCTTGGCGTCTCAATGACTCATTCATTTCTATTTGTTCAGTCCTGATTTTTAATTAGTTATTTTCTTCATTCACTTTTTTTTACTTCTTTTTGTACATGTCCAATTGAGTTTTTAAATGAGTTATTTTGCTCTATGGAATTTTTTTCCATTTCACTAAATTTTTTTTTTTAAAATTAGTGAGTTATTTTCTGTTTTCAATTTACAAATCCTACTTTCTTGGGAATTCTTTATCTTTTCCAATTCACAGATCCAACTTTCCTGTGATTTTTTAACCTTTTCCAATTCACAAATTTCGTTTGCTTGCACTTCCTGTGAATTCTTTATCTTTTCCAATTCAAATTTCAGGACGTTGTTACTCTCTAATATAGCTTCTCTTTCCTTTGCCCATTTTTCTTCTAACTCTCTTTTGAGACCTTTAGTAGTCTCTTCTAGGAGAGGGTTATGTGATGGGGGCCAGGTAACATTCCCCTTCAGGGTATTATCTGGAGACTGTCTGCTGTTAGCCTCCTCAAGGTTGGAAATCCACTCTTTTTCTGCATAGAAGTTGTCAATCATTCTCTTCATTTTTTTTACTCATTTTTTAAAAAACCTATAGGGTCTGCCTTCAAAGTTAGGAGGTTTCCAGCTTCCTCTGTAGAACAGAGATAGTTTGGACAGCAGCTGTCTTGTGAATGGGCTGCAAAGGTTAAGAGGGTGCTCTGTGAGAGAGTTCCTCCCCACACCGGAAGTGATTCAGAGCTGGTTAGCACTTCTGGGCTGTGGGAGTGCCCAGTGAAGAACCCCCGCTGTGTGGTCTAGTGACTACCCTGAGGCTAGAGACTGAACAGTGAAAGTGTTACAACCCCAGGCCAAAGCCCCCGTGGGGCTGTGGATATTAGCAGCTGAGCAGTGAATAGCCCTGGCACACAGACAAGAAATGTCTCTGACCAGGGAAGCACAGTTGCTGCTGGGGAAGTTTCACTGCTGTGGAAGTTCCACTGCCTCAGGCCAAGCCCCCCACTGTGCAGATTAGTGGTTGCCCCAGGCTGTGCCCCACTGCCTTGCAGATTCTTAACTGCCCCAAGGAAAAGCTCTGTACAGCAGAAGGTGGCTGCACAGCCATGCTGTGAACTATGCTGTGTCAGTTCCGGTTTGGGGTAGCTATAGGCAGTTTCTGGCATTTTTTTTTTTAAAGTGGCTTGATTTCTTTGCTGATCTATTGTTATGCAAGCAGAGTAGAGCAATCAGTCTATGCCAGAGTCCCCAGAGGTCTCCCCAGACCTGAAGCTAGCCTTTAGTCTATCACTGTCTGCACCAGTCTTTTTTTTCCACCCATCAGTACAGACCTTTTATGACAAAATTCCAGATTCTCTTCGGCTGGTAAGTTGTTGTGTTTCTAATCTTTGTGGGTTTTACCAGTCCAGCACTATTTTTGAGGCTGAATTAAATAGTTGGTATTGAGGGTAAGAGAGAGGTTAGAAATTCGCGTGTATCTTCTCCGCCATCTTGGCTCTGCCCCCCAATCAACAAACATTTAAGGCACTGTGCTAGAGCTACAAAGAAAGTTTTTAAAAAAACAACCCTTTCCCTTCAAGGAACTTGTATTCTAATATCTATTTTAAATTGAGCATCTTTACTAAATTCTCTTGAGTAAGGTCCAAGAGAGACCTGCTTTATATATATATATATATATATATATATATGTATATATGTGTATACACACACACATATATATATATATGCATAATATGCACATAATAAATATAACATATAAACTCCATTTAAATAAAGCAGTATTATTAGTTGCTATTGGGCTAGAGGCAAGACTAAAGAAAGAATCCAGGTGAAAGTTAAGTGTAATTTTTTTTAAAATCACTTTATCATTTATAGTAAATTAAATAAGTTTTGTGAATAGTCACTTTTCTACTTAGTTATGCAGTGTAACAATTTTTGCTGGGCTAATAATCAATGTGAATTTATAATCTCTTAATCTCTTAGACTGGTAAACTCTTAAAGGCCACCTGGTATACTTTCTTCAAAAGAAAACTGAAGCCTAAAAGAATGAAGTGATTTGCCCACTTCATATAACTATTAAGTGAAATTTTTTCTATTTATACCTGTAATACTTCATTTATTCTTATTAGGATGTCTCTCCATTTATTTTATGAAACTAATTATAGGCCTATATAATAAAGTGACTAAAGAGTCCATATACTTTGACCTAGAAATCCCATTGCTAGGCTTATACCCCATAGAGGACACTGATTTTTTAAAGTCCTCATAAAAGAGTGATATCAGCATTTTTTGTGATAGTATAGAATTGGAAATGAAGTAAAAGTCTGTCAAATGGGAAATGACATCACTCTGCTTTAAAAAATGATGAATGAATGTGTTGAAAAAAAGAATTATGTTAAAGTCTACATGAACTGATTCAGGATGAAGTAGAGTCAAGGAAAGAATATATACAATGACTACAATTTAAAAAGAAAGAACAATTACACACAAATAAAAAATTAATGTTGTGAAATTATAAAGAACAGACATGGCTCAGAAAGAAGAAATATCCTATTCTATCTCTGCAGAGGTGGGAAGTTCACAAAGTACTAAAAATTACTGTTCGTTCAGACTTTTTCAATGTAGTGATAACTTACGCTGATTTTTTTCCTCCTTTTTTCTAATCTTTCAAAACTACTATTATTGTTTTGTTTTTTTTTTTTGAGATGACTCTATAAAGGGGAATAAAGTCAGTTCTTGGGGACTGATAATTAGGGGCTTCAACAAAATTAGAACCTGTATAATTTTTACTTTTCAAATTGATTTTCAATAACTATTTCAGTGTACAAAACAACTAAATACACAAAAGTTTCTGGGGAGAATAAACCCACGATGCTTAAAAGATGTGCTTCAGTCTTAGTCCAACAATATGTTCTCAGAGAAAGAATTTTATTTTACATAGTTAATTTATTTAGACTGCCCAAGTGGGACTGGAAGTTTAGAAAAGAGCCTAAAGCTCAGAAATGTTAAAAGCTAAAGTAATCCCAGAATCCTGGTGTGGTCAACTGATTGTATAATAGGGTATTTGAAGTGACCTACCCAGGGGCTGCCAGAATACTTAAAAATTTAAAAACAAACAAAAAGCTTTTATATAACTTTGCTAACATGAATAAATTAAGATTTAAAAAATAATAGTAGCTAACATCTATATAAGCAGTTTATATTGCCATAAGCAGATATATCCACTGACCCCTCAAGAAATAAACTATACATTCAACATGTTACTATGAGTCTATATAAGCCAAACAAAACTATGAGAAAATGAAAAATCAAATAATAGAGAATGTAATCAATCAGAAAGTCATATATAATATAGCAAACAAAAATCTAAACCCTTGGCTTACATCACTTAAAATAGGATTTGGATTAATCTTATGCAACACTTTTCATTTTGAATCACTCTGTATGGTATCCTGACAAATAGAATAAGAATGGCAACCACACAATAGCATTAATTTCATTACTATAATACCTGACTGGCTTTTCATCCACACCACTACCTCTGTCAATAAGAGCTTCCTCAGGCAAGAGGCATTTAGTGGATGTGTGCTGTAACAGTCTCTGAAGCTGGTGAAGGACAACTGCTCCACATGCTTCAAGGTCTTCTTCTTTCAAAATGTCAGTTTGATTACAAAGGCTATAAAATAAAACAGGTGCTGCATGAAATGTTTATTTAAGCACAGACCAACAGCTTATAGAAACTATGGTAGTTCTTCATGGTTTATTGAAATATATCTGTAATATAATCTAGACATAAAAATGCAGCAACTACAACATCTCTTCACAAAGACGTAAAACAGAGCAGTGTTGGAAAACTTCCTTTAAAAACATGGTAATCAAACCCACTTTTAACTCCTTGATTCCTAAAACTATAAACAATTCTTACCTGGGCAATATCATTCAGTATACACATGATAATGAATTACATGAAAGCGTTGGCTTACCTAGATAAAAATAACAGTGTGAGTAAAAAGGATGTTGTATATACAGAAGATATGGATTTGAATCCTGCTGATTCTACCTACTATTTGTGTGATCTTGGGCAACTCAGTGGGTCTTGGTTTTCTCATATGTAAAATGAAGAAATTGGACTAGATCTCTAAAGTCTTTTCTAGCTCTAAATCTATGAACTAAAGAAATAGCAAGAGTTAATTTTTTTCTCATCAAAGTATAATATCTATAATTCATAAAGATTTTTTTAAAATTGTTACAGCTATTGCTATGGATGAAGGGAGTTAAAAATGATTAGATAAAGTATATGTATCTTCCAAAAATCACCACTTCTATTTATTTAACAAACAATGAATTGGCATTTATTTTTTTCTTTTAATTTCTTAATTTAATTTAGTTCTCATCTACTTTTCTAGTTTTATTTCATATTTCTTAATGGATAACTTATTTCACACAAACAGAATTTCTATGTATTTCCCATTCACAGTATATTTCTTGCCCCCATGTCTTTGCCCAAGTGGTCTCCCATATCTGGAATACACTCCTTCCTCTCTTGAGGAAACCCTAGCTTTAAGACATTGGTCACCCCTCCTATATGAAGTTTCTCCTGATCTCCCCAATAATATTAACCCTATCTCTTTCTTGAAATGATTATCTTATTTTGTACATATGTTACATTTATATTTGTGTGTATATAAGTATTCTCTCTCCCTCCTTCCATTAGACTAAAACTCTTTGAGGACTGAGTCCTTTGTCTTTGCCTTTGCAAAGCCCTTAATAATAACCTATGTATATTCCAAATATTTGATAAGTGTTTTCTCCAATGCTTGTAATAATTCCACAAGGAACTTTCCTGCTTATAGCGACCCACACTGATCTTTTCATTTCTCAGAATTCCTAAAACACTTTTGTGTGACATGTGACATAATCTAGTGATTAATTGCATACTATCTTGTAAGCTGCTTCTAATTATTTCATACATATTTTGCCTTCACCTAGATTATAAACTACTTAAAAAATAAGGCCTAGTACTCTCACAGTATCTAAGATAGTTGCTATGTAATACTGGAGAAACTGAGCAAGATAGAGATTAGAGAATATTTAATAGTTTATTAAATGGAGAGATATACTGGAATCAAGTGGATCCATGTTTTAGTCCCAGGGCTGAATGAGACTATCGTCTCCAAGAATCCAGCAAACAATGAAAGCTCTCAATGACATATATATATATATATATACATTGCTTAGACTTAGGGGGTAGACTGAGGCAGGGGTGGAGTCAGGGTGCTGAGAGCAGGAACTGGACTCTGACAGATGTTTTCTTAGCATAAATAAGTCCATTCTTGCCACAAACCTTGAGCCTGTATTCATTAGGATTTAGGAATTCTTTCATAAAGCCTGCCACTGGACAAGGGGGATTCCATCACTGTCAGGGGCTCTCTCAATCCTCAATTCTCATATCTCATCATTTGGTGGCCTGCTATGGGAATCCCTGAAATTCTGGCTGGGGAAGTAAGTCTTCTCTTGCTGATTATCTAAGGTTTGTGGCAAAATGGGACAATCTACCTCTGTCTCTATCCCTAAGGATTCTTCCTTAGGCAGTCTCTTAAAAAACAGAGACAAATTCGGCTTAAAAAATCTCAAAACTAAAAACTTAAACATCCTACAGTGCTGTTTTAATTTAATTTTGATGGAGGGAAATCAAACTCCCTCCTTCATGCTTCTCTAAGGACACAGGATCCCTCCTCTGCACCTCTATGCAGGCTTCTGAATCCCTTCCAGAACAGGACCTATGTCTGACAATATTTCTTTAACTCTATCCCCCTCACCTCCTGAACCAGATCCTGAGACTTCACAGCCCCCAATTCTCAATCTCTCTGTTACAAGGAGTGAGACCCCTTTTTTATCCTCCTCAGGATACTGATTTTAACCTCTGCCCCCCTGAGAAAAGCCGCAGACTCTCAGGGAGAGACACAGAGCAGAAGTGCCTCTTTTGATGTCAAATCTCTGCCAGACTAATGGTCAGAAAAACCTGACCATTACTCTAAGGACCCTCACCCAGTTTTTCCAGGGGTCCAAGACCAATGCCCTCCATTTCCTGGGAAAATGTTAATATTAAATTTTAATAAGCCCACACTACCTGCCAGTCTGTCAAATATTTGGGCCACAATCTTACCTCCATTTCTCTCTCTCTAATTGAGAAGAAGAAACAGACCATTTTAGGCCTTCCTGACCCTGCCTCAGAGAAACAGCTACTCACTTTTCTGGGCAAGGCTGGTTTTTGTAGAATTTGGATTCCTAATTTTGGTATTACTGCCAAGTCTATCTATGATTCTATTCAAGGCCCCTATAATTTTCCCCTTGAATGGGATCAAGGCCAAGGGTTTTAAAACCCTGAAGGCCAAACTGACTTCTTACCCTAACTTGGTCCTATTTAACTTAGAAAAACTTTTCACTCTGTATGTAGATGAAAGTTAGGGCCAGGCTTTGAGCGTCTTAACTCAGGCCCTGGGGGATTCCAGACCCTTGTCTATTTCTCAAAGGAAATGGACTCATTTTCTCCAGAATGGCTCTTGTGCCTTAGAGAAGACACCTCAAAATTTACCCTGTAATTTACCATTTTAGAAATTAAAGGTCATCAGTGGCTTACTAGTGGAAGGCTCAATAGCACCCTGGAAGCTAAATTACTGACTCCTGGGACTTGTGCTTAGAAAGCTGAACTCATAGCCCTAACCAGAGCTTTGGAACTGGGGAAGGAAATAAGAGTGAATATCTATATTGACTCCAAATATGATTTTCATATTTTACATGCCCACAGGGTTTGCAGCTAAAGCTGCTACTCATTCATCCCTGACTATGTCACCTTTAATCTCCCAACTCACTGATTCTTACATCCCTTTTTATAACCCACAGGAACAAACCCTTTCTCCTTCTGGCTAGTTTAAACCTCTCCCTCTCTTGAAGCCTGTTCAGAGAAGGGTCATATACCTAGGGGAGATTGGTTTCAAATTTCTTTTGGTCTTTGACACTTATATTAATTGGTTAGAAGCTTTGCCCTGAAGGACTGAGGTGCTTGCTAAAAGAGAGCATACCTTGCCTAAGCCTCCTAGCTCCTTGCAGAGCCACAAATAGTCCAGCTTTTACTTCTCAGATATTCCGAGTACCCCTGGTGCCACAAACTTCAGGTGTGCTAATTTTTTCACAAATCTTTGCCACATGGACCAGAGGGGATATCTCAATCCTCAAATCTCACACCCTATCAAAAACATAGATCAAGTAACCTTATTTTTATTCATTTCTATTAAAAATTAAATAGTACAAACCTTATTAGCAAGTTAATTCTTTCTTGATCTATGATCACTTTTTGATATAGTTCCACAGATTGTAGGCTTTCTTGGGCTAATTTGTTTTCTATAAACTGTAACAGATAGGTGAATCCCTTGAATGTCAAATAATTCCTGTAGAAAGATAATAAAATAGTAAAATAATAATATTTCATGTTTTCTAACTAAGGTTAAATATATTATTGAGCAACTTCTGTCTTTAAGGAAAATTTAAGATTCATCTTTCAATTTTCATTCAATTTCATTTTATTCAAAATTTTTTTGAATTTTAAACAAATTCATAAACATTCATTTGTTTAAACTTCAATTTAGGTTGAAACAGAAGATTCTTAGAAGAGCATAAAGGTCAGAGAGATTGAGGTTATATAAAAAGGATATTTTTTAAGGGAAAAAAGTTATTATGTAGACATTTGTTCCTATATTTAGCAACATTAAAAATTACTTCCCAGTAAAAAGTAATTTTGTGTCCGATCTATAGGGAAAAAATTCTTCCCTTTATCCTAACAATATAACAACTTTCTCATATTTCTATGAATATTATGTCTTTTGGACACTCTGAATTATATGACAATAACAAGGATGTGAATAATTGAGGGTTTAGATTTTGTTTTCTTTAGGAAATAGCTCAATAAAATGAAATGATGTTTAATAGCCACAAAAAAGTGCAAGTAAAAATATTTTTATATTAGAAAAAAAGTTGTTTCTTCAAAATGTTCTTCAATATTTAGTTAATCAGATGAAAAAGAATGATAAATGACTATAGTTAGTCATATTTAAGATTGTAAAGGATAAAACTTATTTGGGAAAGAATACTTGGTAAAAAAAAAAAAGATAAACTTAACAACCAACTCATATCCAACTCAAATATCATCATTCCTTCTTTTTCTGATGTCCTATCAAAAGTGATTTTCCCCTCGTCAGAAAAAAAATACATCTACATTATACTCTATTTGTACTAAGTATAGTCAAGCCCACTAAATAAATCCACACACACTAGCACATACAGACATATATATATATATACATATTTATACAAATGTATGTGTGTATATCTTCTTTTATACTTGACTATATTCTCCCTAAGGGCAAAGATCAAGTCTTATTTATATTTTAGTCAGTTTGACCAAATTAATTCTTAATTTTTCAATGTGAGCATTTACATCCTAGAAATTGGCAAGTGCTAAAATCAGGGCTTGGTTTATTGTTTTGTAAATTGTTTTGATTTAAGAAAATGTTCACAGTGAAGATAAAACTTAAAAGTGTGTTATGCATACTTTCTGGATGGGTTAAATATTTACCAGCACACTATATTAATCAAGTGTTATTATGTTTAACAAATAAGTGCTTAAGAAAAGGGGTTAGGAAGGGAAAGGAAAGGAGGGAGGAGCATCTCTTTCCAGATATCCTAAAAACTCAACCCTAAAGGTCCATTGTTCAGTTAAAAGTATATAGTTATTTCCTGACTTAGAGAATTTTTTTTCTTATATATAAATGTGTTTAAAACACTTTGTTTCATGTATATATCAATTTCTCTTTCATTTGTTCTGAGTGATAGAATAAGGAGAGTTCCCACTGATGATTTCTAAGGTGTAGAAAAATCCTGACTTAGAATATAGGTGTGTGGGGCAATTCACTTCTTTTCAATGCCTAAGGCAACTCCCATGGGATTATCTAGTAAATTTAGGAATTAAGAGAACAGTGTTGATGAACGAAAATGCTAGGCCAGGGAGTTTCCCAGACCTACAAAATTTAAAAATTCCTGTAATGTTAGGAAAATAAATTCTAAATTCCAAATAATTTACAAATGAACACAATCCAATTCTTAATTTACTTTGTGTTTAAATTTTATAATTTTTATCACAAAAGAGTTCAGAAACTGAGTTCTAAAATCTGCATGTTCACTTAGAAAACCACAAATTAACATTATGTGTTATAGTGTAATTTCAATTCATTTTGTTAAACATTTCTCAATTACATTTTAATCTGGTTCAAGTCATACTCAAGAGTTTTGGAGACCATAAAACCCAGGCCAAGTTTGAAACCTCTCCTCTAGATATTCTGAGATATTCATTGAACATAACTGTTATCAAAGTCTGGAAACAGGGTTAAGAAATTTAAAGGTAACAATAATTTATATCTGAGTAGAGTATCAAATCTAATAATCTATTTTTGTTTTTCAGAAAAACACAATTTTTATTTAGACCCAAAAAGTCAGATAAAAATGTCCAATGAGTTTTTTCTATTTTTCTTAAAAACTGTACCAAAAAAATGACATTTCCACAAATATTAGAAAGATAGCTTGTCATTTTAAGGAAAGATTTGAAAGAAGAGAATTTATGGACTAGGATCCTCTCTCAGAGCATAACAGGCAAGAATGCAATCAATAAGGTACCATGAACTAGAGCTACTCAAATCATATAAGGCTATCTTGAAGTTAATCCTTAAATCAAGAAGGGCTGGATGAAGTTAATCTCCTAGTCAAGAAGAGTGAGGGAAAACAATGGTAATAAAAAGATCTGCCATTAAGTAACAGTTGGTTTAGATGGAAAATGAATTGAAGTTACTTATTAGAATATTACATCCATTTGTAAAGAAATTGATTGTAGCCAGTACACAAAATATTCTTACTACAAAAGTTTTAAGTGATGTTCTTGTTAGTAGAGTCAGAAATGAAAACTTAAAGAACAAAAGATGGACATTTTAGAGCGCATGAGATAAAATTATCTTCAACAGGTGGGAATTGAAAACCTTTTATAAGTATCCAAATCAAAATGAGCAAACAATATTTTTAAAAGCAGTCAGAAAAGTTTTGGTAAAATGAAAGAATTTTTGTATTTAGATTTAACTTTTAATACAATAATTTTATAACAAGTCAGGATTCAGTCAAGGGGAGAACTTCAAGGAAGCTCGAAAAGATTCAGAGCCAGGATTGGGAGACATTAGGAGGATGAGAGGCTAGAGGCTGAAAGACAAACCTTTGGATTTGGAGACATTTGGACAAGAACAGAGCTCTCAGGAGCCAAGAAGAGAGATAGGCCTCTACTACAGCTAACCGGGCCCCAGGAAAAGATTCAGGATTTTGAAGGACACAATAAAGGATCTGGACTTTAATCCCTGGCTGCATTTTGGGATTATTGAACTGAACTGAAAGTAAGGCTGCCTCCAGAAGCTCCCCAAGAAACCTACCCCCAAGAAAATGATTGTAATTTAGAGAAAAAGAACATTACAATTACCAAGCAACAAAATTTCATATGAGGTACCTAAGCAGTGGTTACCTTAAGGAAGATAGATTATAAGGGAGATCTTAGATGAAGGGGAAAACCTACAGAAGGGAAAAGCTTGGGCACCAATGACAGGAGCACTTCTTAGAATATCTATCCTGGAAACTTTATTTTTAGTTTCCCATTCCAGTGAAATAATTTTCTTTGTAACTTTTCCTCCTCTGCTGTTTTTAAATTATTCTATCACTACATGAATGATTCATGATTCATATATATATATATACATATGATATATACATGTAATATTTATGTATTAGGGAGATAATACATGTTATGTATCTTTGTCCTCTCAATACATTATATAGTTGCAATGCATAAAATATGTACTGGAGGAGATATTACCTATTATATATCTATCTCTTCCTCTAATACATCGTATATATTTGCCTCCTCCCCTGAAATATAATACATATTATTTATCTATTTCTTAAATCAATAGAATACCAATTTCAAATTACCAACTACCTGAAGGATATCCCCACCTAAATGTAGGCACAACAAATTCCACATGCCTCCAAGAGAATACAACATGTTCCTCTTATGACCATTGTCCAACCTCCTTTAATTTCCCTGTTTCTAATGAGGTAATGTAAATTGTGTCCTCTTTAATCTTTTGGGGGTCCCTGATGTAAATTCTGTCCCCTTTGAGGGTAAGAGTACTCCTAAATCTCAAACCCTCCCAGCCTCTGGGAGGGACTTACCCTTCCCAGACAACTCCCAAGATAAATAATCTCATTTAATTGGAAATCTTGGCCTGGGGCATAGTCACTCAAACTGTTCCCCAGCTCCAGGCCAAGAATAACCCAATATAACCAAGAGTTTGCCAAACCTTCTTTGCTAAATGTTTTTCTGGACTTAGCCCACTGATGAAGAGAATTTTTTCTCAGTGTAAACCCATCTTTGCTAAATTCCTAATCAGGAATTTGCCCATTAAGAAAGCTGTCTTCTTAGCATCCTGTTTTCTTAGCATCAATAAACCCATCCTTTGCCATAAACCTCATGCCTGTATTTATTGGAGTTTGTGAATTCTTTTGCAAAACCTGCCACCAGCCAAGGGATCCCATTGCTGTTAGGGGATCTCTTACCTACTAATGCACAAGTTAATGTGTGCTGTGAAACCATCCCAGAGTGGCAAATTTTATTAGCCATGGCTCCAAATTTTACACACGGGTCTCCATTAAAGATAACCAGACTGTTACATAATTGGCAATGGATTCTTGAAGAAAAGGTTTCTAAAGTTCCTCTTAAAGGACCAACTATCTTTACAGATGCATCCAAACATAATATTTGCACGGTATATTCTCGTGACTTAACTATAAAGAGAGTAATCAGAACTCCTTTTCAGTACACTCAGCAGAATGAATTGTATACAATCATTCTAGCTCTTGTTTATTATCCGGGAGACATAAATATAATGTCTGATTCGGCCTGTTCAGTAGGTGTGGTACAAAGAATTGCCACAGCCCAAATAAAATTTGTAGCCTCCAGTATATATCAGCTCTTTAAGGAAATTCAAGAGCATCCAATTAAAATTTATATTTTGCATGTCCACTCTCATAGTGGACTTCCAGGTCCTATTTTTGATGGTAATTCAAAGGCAGATAGCCTTCTAACTATGTTGGCCAGTATTCCTTTATTTCAAGAAGCACAAGAATCTCATTCTAAATATCATCAGGCTGCCTGAGCTTTACGTTTGCAATTTGGAATAATAAGAGAAGAAACTAGGAGCATAGTAAAAGCCTGTACAGCTAGCCTTCCTTTCCATGCTCCTCCAGGGAGGGTTTGAGACCTAATGAAATTTGGCAAATGGATGTGACCCATTATAAATCTTTTGGTCGTCTATCTTTTATCCATGTCGTGGTAGACACCTTTTCAGGATTCACATTTGCAATGCCAGCAGCAAAAAAGACAGCCCGAGTGGTCACTGAATTCCTTATACAAGCATTTACAATTATGGGTGTGCCACAAGCAATAAAAACAGACAATGGACCTGCATATATGTCTAAACATTTTGCATACTTTTGTGCACAGTATAAGATTTTACATACCACTGGCATACCCTTTAATCCTCAAGGGCAGGCAATAGTAGAGAGAAGAAAAAGAGATATTAAGACACTCCTCCAAAAACAAAAGAAACCCCCTTTCTTTACCCCAGCCATGGGTAACCCTAGAGAACTTCTAAATTTAGTTCTCTATACCATTAATTTTTTTAATTTTTGACAAAGATGCACTGGCTCCAGCAGACAGGTTTTATAACCCACCAGAAGGGCAGTGTACAGTACGAACAACTCCACTATCTTTAGATAATCGCCAGGTGATGTGGAGAGACCCAGAAAGTGGTGAATGGAAGGGACCAGATAGGTTAACTGCTTGGGGAAGAGGGTTTGCTTGTATCTCCACAGATGGAGAAGAAATCAGGTAGGTGCCAATGAGCCTTATCCATCGGAGAGAGATGGAGCAGACCCTTGAAAGGAAGGAGAAGACCCAAGAAACATTGGGTGGTTCCGTTGCTGACTGTGCCCACCACTGAAAGAACCTGGCAGTTATGGCGTTTGACTCATGGACATCAAAAACTGTTGGACTTGAAAATCCTCAGAAATCATTGGATTTTCTGAGATGTGATAAGACTGTTGTAGGACTTCAAAACCTGCAGGGATCATTGGATTCCCTAACATATTAAAAGACTGATGTGGGACTTCAAAAACTTGTGGGGAATCATTGGATTCCCTAACACGTGAAGCAATGGACAATAGATTGGTTTTGGACTATCTCTTGGTTGCTGAAGAAGGTGTATGTGTGACTGGTGTTTGCATACCCTCCTTCTCTAGGTCTTCTGGAAATCTTTTACAAAACCATGTTGATTTATATTGTTTGTTATATCACTACTTGCATGTACAATTCCTGTTTGTTACACCAAATCGACTCTGTATTGACTGTGGGGAGAGTCATCACTAATAGACTCTGAGTTACTGCTATGTGCTTATGGGTTTGTGTATACTTGTCTCTAATAAGGCCCTTCAACCCAGAAACCCACTAGCAATCCCCACTTCTCTTTGGTGCTTTTCATCTCCCTTCCTGAGATGTCAGGGAGGGCATGATTATCTCCTTTTTAGTGCTTTCATCTCCCCTCCTGAGAAGTCGGGGAATGGGGGGGTGTGATTACCTTTTGGGGGTTCTCACCTCCCTGAAAAATCAGGGATGGTGTGACCACCTGTGGTCTAAAACAAAAGAAAGACGGAGATGTAAAGGGCTAGAACTGAGCAATGCACTTGGATAATGAAGCACGTGAGACTAATTGCCAATTGGACAGTTCCCTATTAACTTGTTTGAAGGTTTACCCTCCCCAGATATTCTGGGCTGACTTGATTGGTGGGACAAAGAGGGGGAAGTGATGTGTGTGGGAGGAGTAGGAGGAGGAAGAGGAATTGAGATGCAGACACTGAGTGAGTCTCTCCTGGCATTTGAGGGAGGAAGGGATGTGTGAGGTTGCTAGGCCTAAGCCCCTGACCTTGACTGTAAAAGATCAAGAATAAACACGTTTAGTGATCCTGACTCCAGCTGATTTCTGGGAAGACAGAGTTCCAGCAATTTAGGATATGAAGTATATATATCCCAAGGTGTTAGGATTACCAGGTGAGAACTCAGGTTGTCTGGACAGTGACAAGGTGAGAAGTCAGGTTAACTTGACAGTTCTCTGGCTCAGACCTTTGGTTTGGGCCTTTAAAGGGAGTTTACACCTTAGGAATTCTAGGAGGAGCAAGCTCATTGGTTGAAGTGGTTCTTCCCAGAAGCCCTTGCATTATCCCACGCCCATTCTCTAGGAGGATAAAGAGGGCAGCATTCCAGAGATAGAGGGTCTCTGCTTTAGACCAGGCTTGATGCGGCTCTCTGCAGGAAGGGAAGTTGACACAGCAGATCTCCCCCCAGAGAGCGATCGGCAGCTTCTGGAGATGACAGCACGCTATACTAAGGTGCTTACAGTACAAAAACTCTCCTTAAGAACAGAGAAGCTAAACACCTTAAATGTCTTCCAGAAATTGATAGGAGATATCCAATGGATGCATCCCATGCTAAGCTTGACTACCTGTCAATTGCAACCATTATGTGACATTTTAAGGGGAGACAGTGCTTTAAATTCACCAAGCCAGCTTACAAAAAAGCTCAAGAGGCTTTGAGACAAGTTGAACTGGCTTTATCCAATGTGGTTGAAAGAGTCACTCAAAAACTCTTGGAAATATCAGTTGTTTCTACACAAGAGGCACCCATAGCAGTCCTTCATCAAGGAGACAGTGTGATAGAGTGGGTGAACCTCCCAGCACAACCAGAACAAAGCCTCATTCCTTACCCAGTGCTTGTGGCTAGAATTTTATTAAAGGCCATTAAATGAGCAGTACAATTATCTGGGATAAGACCTCACACTTACCCTCAATTCTCCCACCTCATCAAGGGTACCATCTTTATTTCAATCATGCAGGTTCTAAACTTCAATTATCCTCGACCCTTTTCTTTCCCATAATATCAAATCAATTGCCAAGTCTTATTGATTCTACATCCATGATATATCTCATATTATTCCCCTTCTCTCCCACCATCACTAATCTAGTTCAAAGCCTCATCATCTCTTGTCTGTATTGCTGCAACAGCCCCTAAATTGATCTCTTTCTTTCCATTTCTTTCCAATATATCCTCCACACAGCTGTCAAATGAATATGCTTAAATAACAGGTCTGACAATGTAATTCATTCACATATTCATTCAAATATTTTCAGTAGCTCTCTAATGCCTCAAAAAAAAAAAACTGATATTATTATCTATGGGTATACCTATTTCTCCAAATCTATGTTCATAATATTCTTCCTCCTTGCATTGTTACAATCAAACTGGAATACTAGCTATTGCTCAGAGTTATCAAGTTTGGGGTTGGAAAGAGTTTTGCTTAATAAACATTTAGTGATTTGAACTCTCACTTACAGCTCTTTCAGGAATGGCCAAATTTCACACACAAAGAAATTGCCTTTTCAAAGATGAGATTTCCAATTAGTTCTCACTTTAATATATTGAACAGTTAGCATCATACATTTAGATTTGCTTAAGAAGCTCTTAGTCAAGCCTCCTCATTTGAAGATTAGTATCAAACCTATCTAGAGTAACGTCTTTTATTGCTTTAAGAAACAAGAGAATAACAATAAAAACACAAAAAATCCTAAGTTTCCAAATCGGGATAAGCACATGCAATCTTTCAAAACATAGGCTCAATTTTTTTTCTTTTTTCTTTTCTTTCTTTTTTTTTTTTTTTTTTTTTTTTTAAGCTATAAAGATGCAACAGAAAGATTTTAAACTTGGTTCTTTGTTATTCAGTTTCTGTAGAAAAGTTAAGAACCTATCTCAGTCACATGTTGGGAAGGAAGTATATACTAAATTTAACATTTCCCTCAAGATTATTAATATTACAATTTTACATATTTTTAAATTACAAAAAACAAATCGTCCCCAAAATATGCTGTGGGCAATTTTGGTCAATGAGATAAGCTAACAAAAAAGTAAAAGGAATACCCTTTATAAAAAATATGTTGAACTTCCTTCTTCCTGAATACTAGGCCTGGTGCTCTTTCCACTGAGTCACTTCAATGTCTCCATATGCATATTTACACATAGTTACTTAAATCAACTATTTATTAAGTGCCAAATATGTATGAACTTTGTTAGGTACTGGAGACACAAACACAAAAGTGTACATTTTATTATGGGGATACAAAACAAACTCACAGTGATTGGATAAGATTATATTAACAACTGGGAAAATCAAGAAAGGCTTTTTGAAAGAGATAGAATGTGAACTAAGCCTTTAAATGAACTAGAGGTTTCAAGAGGCAAGAGTGAAGAGAAAATACATTCCAGGAAGAAAGGACAAGACAGTCTTGGAGAAAGCCTAGAATCAGAAAATAGAATCTCAAGTTTGAGAAATATAAAAAATGTGTAAAAACAGCCTGGAAAGATAGGATAGGACTAGATAATGAAGAACTTCAAATGTCGAATAAAATAATTTGTACTTTCCTAAAGGCAATAAGCAACAAATGAAGTTTATTGAGTCTAAAAATATCATTAGATGTACTTTAGAAATATCCCTTTGGCAACTCTGTGGAGGATGGATTGGAGAGGGAATGAAATACAAAATAAAAACAAATAGAGGACAGAACTAATACATAAGAGGATCAGAAAAGGTCTCAAGAAGAAAAACTTGAACTTAATTTTAAAGGGAGTCAAATGTTCCAAAAAGTATACCGGAAGCAATCAAAGCATTTCAGGGAAGAGACAGAACATTCAGGAAACAAAGCGCAGGCCAGTTTGACTAGAGATAAGTTTGCAAAAAATAGGTTGGAAACAGATCATGAAGAGCATTTTATGCCAGAAATCAGGGTATTTTGCCCTTGAAGCAACAATAAGCTATTGAAACTTCCTGAGCAGAGAAGTGAGTGACATGGTCAGAGCTCGGTTCCAAGAATATCAATGTCTCCAGTAAAACCCTTCTTGCCACTCATCATTCTCCATGCAATTGATCAAATAAGCATAAGTCTGTCCATGTTAACATTTCACTCAAATACCAGTGGTTTATTATTACCTCTAAAATCAGATACGATAAATTCTATTGTTTGGCATTTAAAGCTCTTCGTAAGCTGCCCATACTTACCCTTCTAACTTTATTATACTTTACTACATCTACATGATGCAATGGATAAGAGTACCAATCTTGGAGTCAGAAAGATATGGGTTCAAATGTGGCCTGAGACACTAGTTGTGTGACTACAAATAAGTCATTTGACCTCTGTCTTCCTCAGTTTTCTTATCTGTAAAACAGGGATAATAACACCACCCACTTCCCATTGTAAAGGGCTTTATACAGTACCTGTACTTAGATTCCTGAGCATAAGGATTTTGTCTTTCTTTTTTCTTCTTTATATCCCTAGAAGTTAGTAAGTACTTAAATGTCTACTTCCTTAATTGAACTCTATGGTCTGGCCAAACTGGAGCTCTTCTTATTGTTTATTCCACATGATACACCATTTCCTCTTGCCCTTATAAACTGGTATGGGTTCCCTTACCTTCACCTGTCATAATTCTACTTTACTTCAAGCCTAAATTCAAGTCCCACTAACTGTATGAATCTTTCTATTATTTACCCAGGAGCTTAAGCCTATATATATTAAGGCAGGAAGAGCAACTCCATTTTGTTTTATACTTCCATTTGGTGACTATTTGTTCCATAGAGTTAAGCAGTTATGGATTCTACATATTGGACATCTTGAACTATGTATTTCACAGACATTTTTGGGGGGAAGGCAATTGGGGTCAAATGATTTGCACCAGATTTCAAGTCAGATAAACCTGAGTTCAAATCTGGTGAGGAATTAACTAAGTGAAGTTTTAATTGTGACTTGAGACTTCATAATAACAAATAGAGCTCTAGCTAAAAGTTGATTTAAAAAAAGTAGAGCTAAAAGAGGGGACAAATACTTCCTATTTCCCACAATCTCTTAACTGGCATTTAAATACTTTTTAAAAAAGGTAACAATGGTTTTGAATTCTCTTATAGTATTATTATTTATTTGTATTCTTTTGTTTCTGGGCTGGATCTCCTCTATTAGAATGTAAGCTTGGATTCCCTCAAACAATGGGAGAAAAGATCAGGCTGAGGCGTGAGGACTTTGGGGGCTTCTGCATTCAGGGACCTATTTAATCTTGTGTTTCATATTGGCACTTCTTTGCTTACAAACACTTTGTCAGATTGAAGATGCCCTTTCTGGCAAGATCTTAATAAACCACTTTTTGCTTTTTCTTATTCTGAGATTCTCTGTTTTTGTGGACAATACTGTCTCACATATAGCCATCTTTCCTTCAGTGTTTGGGAGGCTGCATAAGAAAGTGTGGGAGAGAAGAAATATTAGATTGATTATGAAACTGAAGGTCTACAGAGTCCCTTGTACTAGTCTCATTGTTGTATGCCTGTAAAATCTGGGCAGCATACCAGAGACCATGTCAGGAAACAGAATAGCCTCCAGTTGAATTGTCTTAGGAAGATCCTGAAGATCACTTGGCAAGATAAGGTACTAGGCACTGAGATCCTTTCTCAAGGTGAACTGGTTATCATTCAAACTCTACTGCAGAGAGTAAAACTCCATTGAGCTGGCCTCCTTATTTGAATAACCAAAGTACATTTGCTTAAAAGACTATTTTATGAAAAACTCACACAAAGACAAGTACTCATGGAGATCAGAAGAAACATACAAAAACACTCTCAAGAGCTCTCATCTTAAGAACCTTGGAATTGTATGACATGGGAGACACTGTCACAGGGTCAAAAAAGATGCTATGCTCTATGGTACAACAAAATTGAAATAGATCAAAAGACATGTGAGATACACAAATTTAGAGAATCCATCCCTAATGATTACATGGACTCTGCCCAATCTGTGGCAGAGAATTCTGAGCCTGTATGGGTCTGATTAGCCATAATCGGACATACTGTAACTTGACTCTTCAACATGATCATGTCATATTGGTCCTCTATATAAGTGTTTTCTTGTAATAAAGTAAGCACTCATGTAATTTAGTAATGCTTATTAGGACCTTTAAGAATTTGATAGGTGATTTGTTCCTAAAGAGGTTGATATTAGAATACTTGAATAGTAAATTAAGTCTGATTGTATGAACTGATAAGTCATAAGTCTAACAATAATAATGTAATCTTTGATTCTTTTCCCCCCTCCTCCCTCTTCCTCTCTTCCTCCCCCTTCTAACTTTACCTTTTTCCATTCATATCATGTAATACCATTAAAACTGAGGCAAGACAGAGATTAGAGGTTTTTAGTATTTTAATAGTGGAGAAGTTGTAGCAAAGCCATACTAGCCAGCGGGCTGGATCAGACTTTTCTCAAAGCATCCAGCAACGAGAAAGTAATTCCGAGACTCTTATAGGGCTCTAGCTATCAGGGAAACAAAAGCAAGGGGGTGGGGGAGGGGGACAGAGCACTGATTGAGTGGAAGTTCTCGGAAAGAATTATAAATTCAGTTCTGATAGGTTGGGTATAAGGAGGAAAAATCATAAATTCTGATAAGTTGGGAGTGAAAAGGATGGTTGAGCACAAAACAGTTAGTCTGAGGCAGAAAATAACCAGGAGTTTGAGATAAACCATCTGGAGTTTTATGGCTCTTTGGAATGCCACAGTGGCTACAGCTTCAGAGCCCTAATTATCTCACTTTTAATGGCCAGGGAAGGGGTTGTCACCAGGGAAAATGAAGTAGAACAATGCAGGGAAACTGAGATATTACAATTCTGAAAAACTGCGGCATAACAATCTTAACCTAATTATAGGAACAAAATTTCTGAGATTATTCATTGTTTTGTATGCAAAATCTCATCTGAGATAATTCAATTTTCTGCCTCTGACCAATTCTCCTGTTTTTTTTTTCCTTCTCTATATAAATCCTTGTCTCATTCTGCTGGGTGACTCTTCCCATTTAAGGAGGAGGCCCACAGGTCTTATCCCAAATAAATGCCTATGCTTGATTTGGAGACCATTTAAGCCTGAATTCTTTCAGAGATGACACTGCAACTCACACCTAGTACCCCAACATCTTTGATGTACCCGACATTTCTGGAGTGGGACAAAATCTTTTCACTCTGACCTCTCCAGCTCAAGGTGAAAACTCATTCCCTCACTGCCAGCACCCATAGTAACCAACTGGATAGATTGGGGGAAGTTTTGGGTCCCTGCACCCCATCAGTAAGTTCTCTCTAGATGGGAATATTCTGTTTGAGACCATATATCTCCTCTCTTCCCCACAGGACACTGTATATAGAAACTGGTGTGACTTAAAGGGGAATTCTGGTGTCCTCCAAAGACTTGAGAAACAAGGATTTCCTGGTACCTAGTGCTCATACACTCCTGCGCCCAGAGAGCTCTCTGTCTGGGAACTTTGTGCTGACTCCCTGACCTCCTGAGTCCTAATGCTTGTTAAAATTCCTTTTGTTTTTGGCATAATGGGACAATTTACTCCCCACCTAGGAATTTGGCCCTAGACCCTGAAAAAAAGCAGTGTCTAGAATTCTTTTGATGAGGGAAAGCTAAGAGTTTTTTTGTTGCTCCAAAATTAAATGAATTCATTTTTAATTAGAATCCAAAGTTGAAGTTTATAGACTGTTTAAATCTCAGGAACTGTCTTTGCCCCTCAATTTATCAGAAATCAGGATAAATTATTTTGTCTTATAATCTTGTAATACACTTTAATCAGGGCCAAGGCTTTCATATCACAGTTTTGAATATAATTACTTTAGGACGTCAGTAATTTTTAAAAATGTATATTAACAATGTAAAAGCTGTTTTAAATGAGTAATGTTGATTAAAATTATGAGAGAAATACAGCTCTCTTGATATGTAAATTATTAACTCTCTCCAAATTCTAAAAGGCCAAGGATAAAAAGGAAGGTGAGTAAGATTTTTAATTTTATTAAGTAGGCAGTCAAGTCTTTTGTAATCTGTTAACAGGGTTTGGGAGTAGCTAGAATCCTACTCTTGTGTGGCATAGAATTCTAGCCACTGTATTCCCTATGGTGATTGGTAATTCCCTATGGTAATAATTGAACCTATCTCCCAGGGTAGTTGTGAGGATAACATGATTGTAAAAGTGCTTGGCATAGGGCAAATGCTACTTGATCCTCAGCAATTCTAAGGATAGATGAGGTGGACAGGCAAGAACAGCAGATTTAACCCCTTCCAAGGAATCCCTGTTGATTCTCCAGAATTTGTAAGTTTGCCAGGTTTCTTGAAACTATTAATGTGGGCAAGGTCATCAGTCCTGGAAAAAGAGCTTGCGGGGTGATGAAATTCCCAAATAAGTGAAAGCAGTTAAATGAAATCCCTTATGTGTGTGTGGTAAACTTTATTATTGTGATGAGGCTAATTTAATGGAGGTTTTGAGTTATCTTAAAGCTGTTCCCATTGTTTAAAGGAATCCTATGAACAGTAATAGTTTATGTTTAGAAAAATCAATTGCATAATGTTGAACCTAAAATCATCAACTTAGATATCAAAATAAGTTGTGAATTTTCTGTGATGAATCTCTTACTGTTAACAATGTAAGTTTATACCCTAAACATCAGGTAAATTAGTATCTGGACTATACATCTGTCAATGACTTGATATATACATATAAAAAGCAGTTACTAGATATATACATATACATATAAATGTATGTATGTATATATTCACACACACATACATACAAAACTGTATGAAATAAGGTATTCAAAATAATTTAGGTACTCAAGAATAATTGGGTACTTAAACAACTTTTTGTGGGACCTAGCTATTATTATATTAATTATAAAAATAAACTAGAAACATTTTCAATGTGGTTTGGAGAAAAGAAGAGAATTATAGTACAGTCAGTTTTCTTAGAGGATGTTTCTGGAAAGTAACCACTCACCCACTGGAACCCACTTCACTCCTAGTTTTGGTGACTCTTCTCTGGAGCCTCTTCACCAATAACTCCCCTTGCTTCAATGATTTTGTACATCTCATTACATCTAATGCTACTGTAAAAACTAAGCATATAATTCTTATCCCAAATGGAACAGTTTTTTTTTTAAGCCACTGATGAGCAATACTACTATAATCCCAACTTCTACCTTTGTAATCCCACCTATTCTGGATGTACTGATCTCAATAGTACTTTTACTTATTCCCCTAAATGTATCCTTCTGTCCCATGGCTCATGGACCTTTATACTAGGTGGCTCCTTTAATGCCTACCTGCTACTTTTACTAATCAATCTACAACCACACAATGTCCTATTTATAATATGTCTGTCCCTCCCATATACCATGCAAAAGTTTGTGGGTTTTTTTGTTTTTTTTTTTAAGTGGTTCTTGGTGAAGTAATCCTTCCTTGTCCCATACCTTGGTTATTGGGAGCTTAATGATGTCACTCAGGACGATTCCCAGTCCATTAAATATCCCTAAATGTCCCTTGACTCCTTAATCAATGTAGTCCCAGACAACAGCATTGCCTTAGACTACCTTCTGCCTCTAAAGGGATTGTCTCAGCTTTGGCCAACAAGGTACCCACTTCCTGTTGTAGTTACATGAAAACTGCCAGTTAAGTAGAACTACAGGCTAACCTGACCCATCCCCAAGAAACCTAACTAAATGTGTGATTTTTGTCAGTTGCTACTTTCAAAGCATTAAGGACAAACTTCTAAGGATCCTAGTTTCTTTTTCTTCTGTCTGGCCTTTGAACCAGAAGATACAAAGGGTATGAGAAGTTTTGACTTTGTTAAAGTAGAAACATTGAGAATTAATTTGTAGCTTTATCTGAAAGTCAATAGACAAAAGTTAGAGAAGAGTGGAAGAAACCTGACAAATAATAGATTCCTAAATGTGACAACTGGAATACATTACTTTTATAATCTTTTGCAGTGGATTAGCTGGAAATAGTGAATCCCACAATATGAAGTGCTTGGAATAAATAGCCTTTGTATAAAATATATTAAATAATTGAAATTAAAAACATTATCTGTAAAATCATCTTGAAATAGATCCAAATGAAATTGAACTAATTCAGGTATCATTTTAAGTGAAATTTATTTATATTATTATTAAGAAACTTCTTAGCTATGTAATTCTGAACTGTTACCCCAATTATGAGATTTGTAATTTCTATAAAGAAAATGCCTAACACTAATTTGATAATTCATTGTATTAGAAATATTGTTTGAAAAATAGACTAATTCTTTTGGGTTATGTATTTAATTGTTAAAAGACTGATGTCAATATATTATAAAAACTTTTTAGAAATATAAGAAATAGGACTAATGGTTTTCTGTGAAATTGGCATTACAATGACCTTTTAAAATATCTTCATCTGTGGGAAGTAGAGTCCTAAAATCTCACTAGACTTTCTAATGGTTTAAAATATCAATGAGTATTGGTTTTTGTGGCAGATTGGCAACTGAGTAGTGTGATGATATTTTTAGAGTTCAAAATCTAGGCCCATGCTCAGGTTCAAATACAGTGATTTAATTTTTATTTAACTAGAAATTAACAAGGAAAAGTTTCTTATTTCAACCCCTCCCCTCCCCAAAATCAGTCTCTAACCACTGGATAATGCTGATAAACATCTAATTCACCATTTTTCATCTACTTCAGAAAACCAAATCATCTTATGCTCCTCTAATAATAAGTAGAGCTAGAAAGGAGCTTCCAGTGTAAGGGTGGGATAAGGGCTGCCCCAGAGCTAAATCCACCAGCAGCCAGTTTTTATAGGTTCTAGGGCTAAGAGTTTTACACTTTAAAATACAATAAAAACAATATGTGTATGTGTGTGTGTGTGAGAGAGAGAGAGAAAGAGACAGAAAGAGAAAGCAATTGGGCCTCCTCCAGAGGTGTTTTGCTAACCTCAGATCTACTCCAACGACTTCTCACATAAGACAAAAGAGATAAGCAACTTGTCCAAGGCTACACAACTTCTTAAAGAATAGAAAAGAGAAACCTAGGACCTAATCCAGTGTCTTTTCTGCTCAAGGTTCTGAAATTTAACCACTTCACTGAAGAGTAATTGGAACTAACAGGTAAAGCAATGAAACTAAAAGTATGTGAATGCCTTCATATATACATTATACAAAATCATAAATAAAGAGCTTTTTGAATACTAACAACAAGATTTCTTTTCATATATTTGTATTTGCAAAGGATGCCTTTAAAATAGAAAAGGTCCTTATACTCAAACATATATATCCACATAGATTATATGCATACAATATATATAATTCACATTATATTAAAATGTTATAAATATATTATTTACATTTTGCTTTATAACTGCATTTAATCTTAAAGTAAACTTATTTATAAAGATAATGAATAAATTAATAACCTCAAAAGGACCTAAAAATTTCTTTAAAGTATAAATGAAGCCAACAAAACAAATTCCTATTTACAAAAGAGAAATCAAATGCACAAGAGTTCCTCTTTCAAAATATCATTAACAAATTAATATGAACTATTATCAATCACAATCTGATAGTAGTTCAACTTAATTAACTGATGGGGCAATTCTAAGCAATGTAGCACCTTTATGAATCTCTACCAAAAAGAAAAGCCTCTAGTTCCCACCTATAGGTAACAAGTGAATTGGAGAACCAACTGGGATTTGGTGGAAGCTACAATTCCATAATGATGCAAATTAAGATTTAAACAGTTTAACAATTGAATTCAGCTAATCCTTTTACAGAGGTGTAAATGTCTATTCAGAATTGGATTCCAGACTGCCTGCTTTGTTCGGAAGTTAAATAGAAGAATTCACGAAGGATCAGTGCCATGATACCACTTCTAAAATCTGGTATTACAACAAATAATTTATTAAGACTTTTTTAGGTTTAGTGCATTTGCTCACTCTGATTCCAAATTCCTCACCATAAATCCAAAAAAGTTATTTGTAAGCTACATGAATAATTAGTACAAATTAAATTATACTTGAATTTTTTTATTTCAAGGACTGTAAAGTGATGGCTTCAACAGCTGTATGTGTGATAAACAATGAAGTATAAATTTGTAGACTGTTGGCAACATAAAACAACTGTAGAAAGGACAAACACATAGTTAAACAGTACTTTCCTTTTTACTAAATGTCTTACAAAACCTATATTTTAGTGGAGACCTCATTTTCTATTGTGTTACTATCCGTGGGTGGTCTTTCCAGGGTGCCACTTGAAGGACATACAATACTAAAAAGAAGGGGAAGGAAGGGACACCAACATAAAGGAAAACAGAATGTATGACAATCTGCAGCAGGCTATGGATCAGGGGTCAGCAAACAACGGCTCCTTCTCTTTACACAGGTTGCTTCCTGGAAACAGTTTGAGTAAGCTGACAGCTTGAATTATGTGTTACATTTTGTAGAGCACAATCCATCTGTGCTAAGTCCTCTTCAATGCAGCTGAAGCAGCATAAGCAAAACCTCTGCCTCCCCTACTCTCCTTTTTCAAGCCCTCAATCTCATCACTACTTTAATTCTCAGGACTCCTTTAGTACAAAATAAAACAATGGAATAAAATAAAGGATTATCAAAGTCCTTTAAAATACAACTGGATGAGTTAAGGAGAGTTCCTAATAGGCTAGAAAGGCTTTCAATTAGGACAACCTAAATCCATCACAGATTATTAGTTTCCCAAAATCATTACTGAAAACTGCCTTAGTCTCCTCTAAAGAGTAGGTGGTCTTAGTTCACTTTCTCTTGGAAAAAATCACTGGAATCACAAATTTACTATCCAAAATGAAGATAAATCAGACAAAGTGGCTATAAGAAAGAAAGCTGAAAGAATGAAAACATTTTTATTCTTATGTAGACTCTTTAAATCAGTAATAATAAGGTAATATCAATCTATTCTCCAGCCTATAGAATGTAAAATTTACTCTTCTAAAATTTCTGATTCAGTATCAGCATTAATCAAGATTATTCCTAACTAATATTTGTAAGCATTTCATTACAACAAAAGATGGAGGATACAATTGTATAGAGATATTTGTCTTCTTTCCTCTTGGTTAATTATCTACCTAAGATTGGACAGATATTTATATTTT
Source organism: Sminthopsis crassicaudata (assembly GCF_048593235.1). Taxonomy (NCBI): domain Eukaryota; kingdom Metazoa; phylum Chordata; class Mammalia; order Dasyuromorphia; family Dasyuridae; genus Sminthopsis; species Sminthopsis crassicaudata. The sequence goes on from NC_133618.1 coordinate 157,456,302, forward strand.
CTCTTAGTAAAATATTTGTTGGATTCCTCTAAGTTAGCTCCAAACAGCAGAAGTAACTCAGGACTATCCACACAATTGTTCAAAGTCAAGAAAACTTTAGATTTAGGCTCTCGTACAAACAGATTAAACGTAAAGAGATAAGCAGATCTGAAGGATATGAAGTTAATCTCTGACTCAAACTAGTTGTAATCATTTTAGTCAGGATAGGATAACCCTAATTTCTTTTACAAACACAGTTTTCTGATGTCTTTCACTATGATTATTTATGCCTCTGAAATTTTCTAGACATATATTTTAGAGATGTTCTGAATAAATAAGACTTACTATGAACTCAGAGACAGATATATAACACACAAGTCTTTAAACTAAATTCCATTAAACCATCTTAATCACAAATAGCCCATCAATGTCAGAATTCACTTGTTCCTATATTATATTTCTATGCGAATGACTCCCAGTTCTATATATCTAGTTATGTCTCTCTCCTGAGCTTTAATCCTGCAATACCAATTGCCTATTGTACATATCCTGTGGATATCTTAAACACATCCAAAACATCATCTGAAATCTATTCCTTTTCCAAACTTCCCTATTTCTGTCAAGATCACCATCATTCTAGTCACTCCCTTTCACAACCTCAGAATTATAGTTGGCTCCTAACCCTTTCTCACTCTACATATCAAAATAAGTTGCTATGGCCTGGCATTTCTACCCCCTCAGCATCTCTTCCATTTATACTATTCTCTCTATTTACACAGACATAACCTTAGTTCTGGGTTTAATCACCTTTTACCTACTATGGCAATATCCTCCTAATTTGCCAGTCTAATTCTCTCACCTCTTTATGTTGCTAGATATTTTCCTAAATCACAAATGTGTCCATGTCACTTCCCTATTCAAATTACAGCAGTTACCTGACTTTAGGACCAAATACATATTCCTTTGACATTTAAAGTCCTTCACAACCAGGCTCCAATCATTCTTTTTTGCTTTGTATTTTACTCCCCTTCATTCACTCTACCATCTAGTTAAACTCATCTTATTGTTTTTATTGGAGAATTTTTAGCTGATGGTCCTAGAATCCTTCAGGAAAGTAATTCCTCACACAGTTCCATCTACCTGGAGATCAATAAATCAAGAGACCAAGTTAGAAAAGAAAAAAAAAAGTTTAATTGGCATCATTAGACTAGCAATTCTCCAGAACAAAGGGAAATACACACACATATATAGATAGGGTTTTATATATTAGTATAGGCAACACCAGGAAATTATCAGGAATGCCTGCTTAGCCACTTTATTTCCAAGGTGATTTTTTTTAGGGGGGAGGGGAGGAGTGGGGAAAGGAAATGTCTTAACCTTGCAGCTGTAACTTGTTAATTTTGGTCTGTTCCAATGTGGGTGGGAGGTGTTTCTCTATAGTTAAACTCATCAAAATATTTAGGTGACACTAGAAATCTATGAAAGCAGAACTCTTCTTTTTTTTTTTTTTTTTTTTTTTTTTGAGGCTGGGGTTAAGTGACTGGCCCAGGGTCACACAGCTGGGAAGTGTTAAGTGTTTGAGAGCAGATTTGAACTCGGGTCCTCCTGAATTCAGGGCTGGTGCTCTCTCCACTGCGCCACCTAGCTGCCCCCAGAACTCTTCTTTTGAGATAGAATCAGAACTAAATATGGAGTGTCTTTATACAACTCAGTAAGAGCCTTTCCTGGACCTATGAAAAAGTAGCCTGCAAATGGGCTAAACAAAGTTGAAGATAATAGAAAGGTCTCAAAACTTTTAATGAAGTTAAAGGAATGTCTACCTTAAGTAAGTGAAAATTCCCCTCTTCCCTCTGCAATTGAGAACAATTGGTTACCACAAGGCTGGGATGGTGGCTAAAAAAAGTGCTATGTAATGCTTAGAGCTTGGTGAGACATTGAAGACACCAAGGTCATCTACTAAACAGTCTAGATGAACATTTGCAGTGTAGATCTAAATGTATACAATTCATGTTTCTTTTGAGGTACTACAATTGTGCTTTGCTCAGACAATATAGCACCTTCTTTGATATGTACATGCCATGTTAGGCAGTCCTGTGCCAGCATCAGACATGTCTCACAACAGATTTCACAGTTCTTTAGAGACACCTTCAGAGTATCGTTATACTGTTTCTTCCAACCACCATATGAATGCTTGCTTTGTATGAAATACTATGTTAGGGAAATGTACTTTGGCATTTGAACAACATGACTAGACCATTAGAACTGTGCTCTTTGCAGTAGCGTTTGATTGCTCAGTAGTTCCCTTAGTGTCTAGTATCTTATCTTGCCAGGTGATCTTCAGACAACTTAAATAGAAGTGATGCAGTTTCCTAGCATGGCGCTGGTAGACTGTCTAGGTTTCATAGGTATACAACAATAAGGTCAGCACAATCACTCTGTAGACCTTTGTTGCATCCCTGCCTCAGGAGGCTGCATTGAAAGCACAATCACTGTCCAAGGAGGGACTCACCAATAAAAGGAATGAACCTCAGAGATAGGGTTATCTATGTTAAAATGGCTGTTGGGGTGATGGTGGAAAAGTATGGAGGATCAAAAGCAGAGGAAAGAGAGAAGAGAACATGTAAGACTTGAGTACTTCCTCAAACGGAGGTTATATTCCATTTCCCATATTCACATTTTACAGGCCTACCTGGAGGTGAATTTCATCTTTATTTCTGTATCTTGGACTCTCTCCTTTGCTTTAAAGCTCAGCACAAGTGCCACTTTCTTTCTATATGAGGCCTTTCTTCTCACATAGAAGAGACTAATAATGCCTTCCTCTTCCCACATATGCCTTATATTGACTTTGTAAATATGTTATGTTTACTTATATATGGATAGGTCTCCCCCAACAGAATGTCAGCTCTTTAAAGGAAGGAATTATTTCATGTTTTTTTTTTTGTTTTTGTTTTCTCATTGCCTATCAAAGTACCTCATGGTATTATGGGAAAAATATTCCCACTGAGTTGATATGATAGTTTACTACTACCAAATAATACTTATCAATACACAAAGATTCCAGAGGTGAAAACTTAATTTTTATTATGCTTAAGCACAGATTCAAAGCATAGAACAATAACTCTAAACCATGATTAAGGTTCTAACAAAGCAGTTATAGTTTCAAATTATGTTAAAGTTAAATAAGTAGGTGGCACAGTGAAGGTGGCCTAGAGTCAGGAAAACTTGAATTCAAATCTAACCCCAGACACTTACTAAATGGGTGACCCTGGATGAGTCAATTCACTCTGCCTCAGTGTCCTCATCTTTAAAATGAACTGGAGAAAAAAATGGCAAACCACTCCAGTATATTTGCCAAGAAAACCCCAAATAGGGTAATCAAGAGTTGGATATGACTAAAAAAATGATTGAACAACAAAAAAATTTCATACATCCTATTAAGCCATAAAAATTAAAAAGACAAAAAAAATCATAATTTCATACATCCTCTCCAGAAACAGACTTAGTTCTGTATTAAAATTAGGTTTTAAAGTTCAGAATTCACAATAAGCTAAATAAAAGAGGGGATTTACATTCCATAAAGATAACTACAGGGCTAGAGTTAAATGGGATTCTTCCACAAAATAAAGCAAGTCAAATTACTTTGAGATATCCTATCTATCTCCTTTTTGGCTTCTTAGCTGAAGAATTTTGAAGACCTTATGTATTTTTTTTATACATAATGGGACAAGTTTCAACTAGCCCCCTAACCAGGAAAAATAGCCCTGGCCCCCAAAGATTAATAAAAAGAAAGAAAATATTCTTATGACAGTGGGTATTTAATAAATACTTCACTGTTTATAGTTTACTTCAACAATACAATTCTTTCATATTTTAGTATTCAAGAACTGCTGTAACTAAAAAAAAAAAAAAAAATCACCATTTACCACAGTGACTAATAACAGTAGGCACTTAAAATTAATGTTTATTGATTTAGTGGCTAATTTTCTAGGGATAAGCCTCTCCAAATTACTTAGATTACCTACCTGATGGCAAGATACATGCAGTTTGGACCCTTACAGCTTAGTCATGGAGATTCATCTCCATGCTACACAAAGGCATTAGAACATGACATCATTAAAAATTAACTTCAAAGGGAAAAAAATCAAGTAGGCACCCAAATTCTCCAAATATATTTTTTACAAGAAGAACAAAGAATACTGTCAAATTATGTTCAAGTCACATAAAATAAAGCATTTAAACTAGATCAAAAAAAGTATTGAATTTCACTAGTTTGAAAAATATATTTTCTTCATTCTTATTTATACTTTGGGCAACACAAGAATGTAATAATGTAGAAATGGGCTTTAACATACCTTCTATATAAATGAACTCTGTCAAAAATATTTTATAAGGGTTTTTCCACGTGAGCAAAGTGCATGTACCCAGCAACCAAATGATCTTGAGCTTTTAGAATCCTTAAGTGCTTACTGACAAATGAGTCCATGAAAGCTCCTTCAGAGATGTTATGGTCTATTGGGTCAAAATCAGTTTTTTTTTTTTAAGTTCCTAAGATTTATAGTTAGTGACAGCTCAACTGACAGCTCAAAATGAGCCATTAAATGTCCATTATTTTCTACCACAGTAGATAAAAAAATGGTCATTGCAAAAAGTCTTCCAATATATATTTACATAATGGAATTTAATTACATCCAAAGAGCTATTACATGTGACTAGTCATATAACTAAGAAATCATTTGAAAATTAGTACATTTTTATGAGTTCACTTACTCTCTTAAGATAGTATTGCAATGCCCCCAATACCACATATTAAAGTTTCACAAATGGCAAATAGGTCAAACAAAGCTTTCTTTCTAAGTTCTCTTCTTCTCTCCCTAAACTAACTTGATCTCACCAGTTCTGATAGATTCAATTATCATCTCTATTCATATGATTCTCAGACTTATATATTCATCCTTGATATTCCTCCTAAACTACAATTCCACCTTACCAACTGCCTTTAGAATTGGATGTCTTGGAGTATACTGAACTAAATATGTCCAAAACAGAACTCATTGCTTTTTACTCAAAATCCTCTTCCAACTTTCCAAATACTACTATCCCAGTTCAGATCCTCATCACCTGTTGTGGTGATTATAATAGCCTTCAAATTGATCTCCATGACTCATCTCTCTCCATTCCCATCCATTATTCAATCAGTTACCAAAGTGATTTTTCCTAAAAATACAAATCTGATTGTGTCATTCCCTTATGATTCCCTATTACCCCCAGGATCAAATGTAAAGTCCTTTGGCAATTAAGGCCTTTTATAATATGGCCCCTTCCTGTCTTTCTAATCTTGCACTTACTCTTCTCTACACCCTCTAGAACCCAGGAAAAACTCAGGAAGAGTGACATCCTTGCAGTTCTTTGAACTCACAAAATACTATCTCCCTTTTCACTGCTTATTCTCTAGTCTGCAGTATTCTGCCTCCTTACTTCTACACCTAGCTACCCCAGTTTCCTTCAAAACTTACCTCAAATCCCACCTTCCATAAGTGTATCCTCATGCTCTCCTTCTTTCTGGATTACCTTTCATCTACTTGGAATAGGTCTGTATAAACTTGGTTATTTATAAACTATTTTATCTCATTAGAATGTGTGATCTATGAGAACAGGGATGATGATTTTTTCATTTTTGTATCTCAGTACTAATATCCATGCATAGCACATGATAAGCTTAATTAATATATTCTGATAGGCTTTCAGTAATGAGGTAAATTAAGTAAATTCATTTCTTTGAAACTGGTTATTCATACAACAAAGGATTGTGACTGGAGCAAAAGAAAAAGAACTTATCAAAAATGTATTATGTGTGAAGCATTTACCAGGATGGAAATCAGACTCAATCCTCAAGGAGCTTATAATCTAATAGAAAGAAACAAGGATTTGGTGAGTGGAGCTATGGGGGAAGTAGACAGATCTTTCCAGGAGCAAGGGCAGAGCTGATTTGATTGTGGTTTTTAGATCCAGAGGAAGTAAAGAAGTGTTTCTGATGACAGATGGGCTAAGGATGGTCAAAGAATAGGGGATGATTGAAGCATGGCTGGGGTGTCTCTGAAATAGTGAGCCAGTTATGGAATTACTGATCAGGACAGAAGAAAACAGTAAAAATATAATTTCTGGTCCTGGTGGCATGGTTGTCAAAAAGATGAGAGTAAACTGAAGCATGGCTTAGTTCTACCTGAAAACGTGAATCAAGAGGTAATTTGTAAGTAAACTCTCAGACAAAATACAGATTGTTATCATACCTGCAAACTCTGAATGCAGACATAATACTGATTACCTCTGATAGTTAATAAATATCAGCTGGATAAGATTAAATATTTATACTTATCCCAATTGGAAAAATTACATTTTTTTACACTGTTTTACTTAATTATACATGAATTACTATGCCAGATGATGTATCTTGGTATAGTGGGGAAAATGATGACTTTAACGTTGTGAGGCTTTGCCACTAAAGCCATCTCTATAACCTTAGGAAAGTTCTGTCATCTTATTGGGCTTTAGTTTCCTTACCTGGAAAAATAAAAGATTTTCACTAGATGGCCTCTAATGCCTCTTTCAAAATCTAAATCTTTAATTAGATGACTTTTATTCCCCATTTAGAATCTGTTCCCTTCCCAAACAAATAACCACAGAATTATATTTTAAAAAACCTTAGAAGGAAGCCAAAGCTGTAATCTAAATTATAAAAAGGTTCTATGTAATATTGTTTAAAAAAAAAAAAGAAACTTATAGGTTTATAGGTTTGGTTTAAACACTAGTTCCAATCAGTTCAGATTTTTTCTAACAAGAAGAAGAGAGATGGAGAAGAGGGGTGAAAAGAGGAAGAGATGTTTTGGAATGACTCCCTTTCTGCCATACTCAGCTCTATTTAGTCAAATAAAGAAGCCAAGAAGCATTTATTATGAATAATTAACTGTACTAAGCGCTAAGTATACAAAGAAAGCAAAACCACTATCCCTACTCTAAATTAGGCAATGGTACCTATGGGATAACATAATTTGTAAATAATTAGGTTCACATAAGATAGAAAGAGGACTAAATGCAAAGTAATCTCAAAGAAACAGTGGTGAGAATAAGATGAGAAAAGGTCTTCTGCAGAAGGAGTTAAGCCAAATCTTGATGGAAGCCAGAGAAGATAAAAGTTCCAAGTATTAAAAATATATCTATGCTAAGTTATTACAAAGGCACAGAATCAGGAGAAAGAGTATGGTGTGATAGTTAACTGTAAGCAAGATAATGCACCTGAATTGGAGCGGGCATAAAGCAGAATAAAGTGCAATAGGACTGGAAAGTGAGGAAGAGATCAAGCAGTGAGGGGTTTTAAATACCAAACAGATGACTTTTATTTGATTTTGGAGGTAATAAAGAATTACCAGAGTTTACTGAGGAGTGTGTATTTGTGTATACGTAACATGAACAAAGTATGTAAAGAAAATCATCTAAGCAATTGAGTGAAGGATGCATTGGAATGGGGAAAGGACCTTTAAAAATTTCGTTGATGAAATAAAAACAATGCAATAATAGGAAGAGACACATATAGCAGCCCTATCATTTTGTCTAATCCTAGAATAGACCTGATGATTTTTTTCAGTAAACTTATAGATGAGCTTACATCTCAATATTTTTGCAAAGGAAATATCTCAATGAAACCTTACAACATTCCATTTAAGTAAATGGATGATTAATATAGATCAATTTTCAATGGTTGAATGACCCAACAAAAGAATGTTAAATTTATAAATATCCTTTAGGGATCAAAGTATCTTTTGAAACACGGCAGGGCTCTATCCTGGGTTCTAATCTATGTAACATTTTTTTGGATCAAATTTGCTAATAACTAAAACCTTGGAGTTATAGGTAATGTTAGACATTAGAATTTGGATATAAAAATATTTTGGCAACCTAAAACAATAAGGCAAATTTTAAAAGGATTTAAAAAGGAGAAATACAGGTATTCTAGGTATCCTGAAAGTCCTAGTGTAGTTTCATGCTATTAAAGCTTATTACTGCCCTAAATTTTTTGGAACACCCTGTAAAAGAAGAATAATGGCAAAATCTTACACTTGAATTTAAGAATTTAGCTAAACCAGTATTAAAAAATAAACCAGAGGAGACAATAGGCAATACAACTCAGATAAAAAAAGACTAGGGCAAAGATGGGGAATGTCAGGCCCCTAGAAATCATTTGCTAAAGCAACTGCTGGCAATGATGAGCTGAAAGCTAGATACAACAACCTCCCACTGCTTGAGTTCTATAAGTTGATAATTTTGTATGGCCCATGAATGATGTTATAAATATTCAAATAGCTGTTGGCAAAAAAAAAAAAAAAGAGATTTCCCGTCTCTAATCTAAGGGTTTTTGAGAATTATAATATGAACCAACAATATCACATGGCAGACAAAAGTGATATTATAATATCAATTTGATATTATAATATCAAACTATTATTCCTTCCAGAATCTTACCATTTTCAAACTCAACCTCTAGATCAAGTGGTCAAACTTAAAGTATACAGTACTTTCTCTACAACTAGAGAATATGGCATAGTATTGAACACATGGAAGGAAAAGAACCTACTATTATTAATATACAAATATTTTCTCATTTGATCCTCACAATAACCCTAGCAGGTGGGTGCTATTATTATCCCCATTTTACTTATGTAGAAACTAAGGTTGAAAGAGGATGAATGAGTTGGCCAGGGTCAAAATTACTGTCTGAAGGCAAATCTGAATTCTGGTCATTCTGACTCCAAGTCTACCAATCTAGCTACATTATGCTACCTAGTAGCCTCTGAACTCAAAACACTCAAAAAATTCAAAACCATAAATAATTGCTATTAATTATTCCTGAATTTCAGTTTAGATATAGAATTTAAGATTCAGTTCCAAAATCATAGATTATGGATACGGCATGGAACTTCTTTCGCCTTCCAACTTTAGCTCATGGATATGAATGTACTACAAAGTGTTTTTAACTGTACCAATTTTCCTCTACTAAAACAATTTAACCACTGGATGGAATAGGGTCAAGAAAGCATTCGATTCTTTTTAAAAAAATCATATTGGTATCTTTTTATTTTTTCTTACATTATCTATATTTCCAAATATATCCCCCTATCCCCTTCCTGGAAGCTATTCCTATTCTTTGTTTTAAGTGGGAAAAAAAGTTTATTGAAAAGAACCAATATATATCAACCAGGTCTGATTTTGTACTCAGTCTCCCAAACACAGTCTCCACTTCTGCAAAGAAGAAAGATGAAAATTTGTTATTAACATTTTATAGCAGTTTCTATTAGTGTTCTTTACATTTATATTGCTGCCATTGCTGAATGACAGGAGATTCCATGTTTTAATGGGTATCTATTGTATTGATCACATTAACTGTTCTTTGAAACTTAGTGACATTGCCTTATCTTTATGTACCATAACTTGCTTGGCCACTCTTCAGAGGCATTGCCTTTATTTCCAATTCTTAGAGGCATTCTATCTTTGAACCCTCTCTCCCTCACCTCCGACATACTCTAATTTTTTGCATATTGTCTATCTGAAACACAGCAGTCAAAAATATATACATGTTTTGTTTTGTGATCATCTTCAGATGTAGAAAAAGAATTAAGGATATAATAAACATACCCATGATTTCCAAATGAGGCACTGCAGCATACCTCAAGAAAATCACAGGATTTTTAGGGAATATGTTAAATTTTCCAAGGAAACACAGCGATATTTGACATTGATCAGACACCCAATTGAACAACCAGCTCAAGAGATTTGATGGTTAGCAACCATAATACAAAGTGCCTACTACATGTTGCCAACATTCACTAAATGGAAAGGAATGATTGTAGAAGGTTCTCTTCTCTACAATAGGAAAAATAAGATTGGGTAACTAATGATATCTGACATTTGTATCTCAAGATTCATAAAAAGCCTTACATAATGATCTCATTTGCTTTCACAACAACCCTATGAGGCACTCTAGGGAGGCACAATTTGTGTCTATCTACATATTCTCAAGGACTATTTCGCCTGAGCTCTTCCATAATGATCCAGGCAAGCAGTCTATGAGCCTGCCTTACCTTTCCTTCACATTCCAGGCAGATACCATTTCTGCCAACCTACAACTCCTCAAATCTTGCCTTGTTTTTCCCTGGACAGCATTCTACTTCCTTCTAGTCACACACAGCTGTCAGACAAATTCCTATGCATAATGATAACCTACCTGAACTTATTTCTCAGTGATTTATATACTTCTACTTTATCATATCCACCCCATCCTAGTGATTCTGAGCCCCAAGTTGCCACTGCTCAAAGTCATTCTCAATTCTCCACTAACAATTTTCCTATTCCCATCCCCTCCACTCTCCATAAACTCACTATATTTATTCTATATTTATTTAACTGCGATTGGCAGTTTCTGGAGACGAGGACTTTACACATAGGTAACAAATTGGATTTCATCTTAAACCTTTTTCTTTCTTGCTATACTCACTGAGATTTAGCTTTCTAATAAGAAAGGGAGGATAGAAATGAAGAAACTGAAAGAAAGAAAGAAAATCAACATTTTCATAACACCTACTACATGGCAGGCACTGTACTTGGCACCTTGCAAATATTATCCCCCAGAATGAGGTAGGTGTTATTATCCCCATTTTACAGTTGAGGAAACAGGCAAAGAGTAACTTGCCCAGAGTCACAAAGCTATTAAGTATCAGAGACTACATATGAAGTCAGTGTTTTTTGATTCCAGGTCCAGCTTCCCTGTCCATGTGCCACCTTACGGTGTCCCCTAGGACTGATTTCACTGTCACTTATTCACCCAAATGGTCATGATGAGAAAGTTCAATTATTCCTTGCTCTCAATGACTTCTTTCAGGGTTTCCTATCATTATCACTCAATAACTTCTCCTTTGTACTCTGATGAACCTACACTTATTCTGTCAATATTCTGGTTCTACTTCCCTTGGATACTCTCCTTTCTTCCTCAATGAATTTAGTGTCTAGTTCAAACTTTTTCTGCCCCCCTCCAACTTCTGCCCTCAAACTTGAGAACTCTATCATACATACGAATGCTCCCTTAAATAACCTAACCTCACAATTCCTCAATTTACTCATTTCCCTTGACTTCTCCGCCCCATCTCAGCTATACAAAGAGAAGAATTGAGCTATCACCTACAATTGTTCCATATCCATATTCATGAACTCAGAAAATCCTTCATCTAATCATATTATGGTCATCTCACCTTTTCAAGGCCCAGCAACTCCAAATCCTGTTTTTTGTTCTCACTGAGACCTCCAATTCCCTGAACTTTACTTTATATTTCCCAAGGTGATAACCCTTGTGATGGAGGTTGAGGTCCCTTTAAGATTTCCTTTCTGATTTCCCAACCCCTATGGCTGACTTTTGAGTCACAAGTCCTGGTCAAAAAGCACCCTTTTGAATATCCAGGTCCAGCCTCCACCAGATCTGAGTTGGCTTGGGTTTTCTCAGCCCCCACTATCTGCTCAGGTTTCCCCAACCCCCACAAACAGTTTCTTCCTTATCTGAAAAGCCCACCAATAACTTGGGGCCACAAACCCCTTTTAGGTATAAAAGAGCCAAGCTGGAGCTCTCTCTTTGCAGGAGCCCTTCCCCCCAAACATGATATCCTTCCAGCCATTTAAGGGTTCCTGCCTGCCCAGCGGCCATCTTTGTCCCTGGCATCTTTCTACTTCCAAACTTTACTTCCAAATTCCTACAATAAACCTTTTTATCAATCTAGGTTTTCAGGCCTGTAAATTCATTTACAGGGGACACTGTGCCTCATGGGACTATCTTACTATCTTTGCGGCGACCAACGGGGTACCACCTTTCCTATCTCTCATCACTTGCACTATCCTCTTTCATAGGAAAGAGATTTCCTATGTTGACCCCTTGGTGAACCAATTCAGCTCTACATAGTCTTCTTCACTCAATCCTTACTCTTTAGCTGATAAAAGACCATGCCCATCTTAAACACAAACATAGATCATCCCCATCATTTGCAGCTATGTCACTTTAGCATTCAATAAATTCAAATGATTCTTTATCACCTCCAGGATCAAACAAAAAATCCTCTAATTGGTGTTCAAAACTATTTAAAGCCTTGCACTTCCTCATATTTCTGGTCTTCTAAAACTTATTCAATCCAGTGACTTTAGCCTCCTGACTGATCCACAAGCAAATTGCTCCTCCTGTCTGGTATTTTTCTCTGGCTGCCCCTCAAACTGAAGAACCAGAAGTGTTCTTCCTCATCCTCAATTTCTGACTTCCTTCAAGTCCTAACATTCCACCTTCTATAAAAAAACTTTTATTAATTATCTCCTATTTGTTCTGTATATACTTGGGACAAATTTGTTTACATGTTAATTCCCCCATTAAATGGTGAGCCTCTCAAGGGCAGCAGATTGGTTATTTAAAAAAAAAAAAAAAAAAGACAAAAGACAAAGCATTTTGCATAGAATCTGGCACATACAAGCCACTTGAGACATAATGACTGACTTTCCCTTTAATCAGAATTTACAGTTCTTTGTGAGCCAGCACTTAACACAATATAATGCACATTTTATTGTTCAGTCTTTTTCAATCATTTCTGACTCTTCATGATCCTATTTGGGGTTTTCTTGGCAAATTTACTGGCTTACCATTTCCTTTTCCATTTCATTTTATAGATAAGGACACTGAGACAAAAAGAGTTAAGTGACTTGCCTAGGGTCACACAGCTAGTAAGAATCTGAGTAGGACAGATTTGAATTCAAGAAGATGATTCCAGGCTGGGAATTCTATTCACTGAACCATCTAGCTTGCCTGCTTTACAAATATTAAGTGCTTAATAAATGTTTTTCATTCATACATTTATTTAAGAGTTGGTGAGTAAAAATACTGTAGAAAATGAACAATGAAATGTTTTTAACTAGTTAAATTAATTTGTAAAAAAAAAATCTAACTTTTTAAAACCATATATTGAACTTCAGATAATAAAATGGTAAATTCAGAAGAACTTATTCCTAACTTTCTGTACTAAATTTAACACATGATTTTCAACAATAAATTTGAGATAGCTTCATTCATGCATTTAACTTTAAAAAAAAGGACTACATTAAAATCATTGCCAGTTCTGTAAGATTCAATCTATAAATGAATATATTTTTATGACCTTGAGAAACTAAGACTTCCATTTAACTTAGTTTAAAAGACAACATTTACATTCTCCTTTCAGTCAAACTCCAGGGGTATTGAGAACAAAGAAACTTTACAAATAATTTATTCAAGCTTGAAGAACACATAACACTTCATCAGCTTACTAGCAGCTGGAAAGCACTAAAATCAATAAGGAAAGAACAAAAGGTCGAATTACTACTGCTTAGTATTTTTATTAAAGAGTCAACTTTGACTTCATGAGTAAAGATAGCTAGTTTATTCAAAATTATTTAAAATACGGTGATAAACTAGGATTAAGGAAAGGAATTTTCTATAAAGGCATTTTATTTAAAATTATTTTTTTTTACTACAAAAAAGCCTCTGGGAACAGAGAAAATTCTAAATGCTACAAATGAAAATAATTTCAAAACTGAAAAAAGTGAATGAAATCTTATTAATAACTATACCACCTATATATATTATAATACTATATTAATCTACAAGTAGGTTGATATTTTTGCATCACAAATTATCTAGCATTTTGTTGATGTGTGAAAATGTACACATTTTCTAAGTCTTATTCCTAGATTTAGAAAATTAAACAAGGAAAAGCCAGGTAGGAATAAAAGAGAATTAAGATAGTAGAGAGCAACATGGGGTGGGAGGGTGGGCAGATGTAAAAAGCACAGCAAATGGTATATAATTCCATCTTAAAAAAAAAAAAAAAAAAAAAGATGGAAAATTTGCCTCAGGGCTATTGATGATGTGGCCTTTATATGGAAAATACTTTGATTCTTCAATTTTTCACATTCTGTTTCTGGGAAACACTTAGTTTTGATGAAGCTTAACTATTTTCAAATAAATCTTCCTTTAAAAACCTCTTTAGTCATATTAATACTCCAAACACTCAAAAGCACAAAACCTTGCTATTAAGTCCTTGTTTGGTAAAAAACAGCAAGTACAAATTTAAAATATATAATCTCAACTATATTTTCAAGGGAGCAACACAATAATTGCCAAATTTAAGGACCTTTTCTCAGTCTTCATTCTTGCTGACTTACTAGCCTCTAACATTGTTGATCACCCTCTTAGATATTCTCCAAACTTTAGGTTTTTTGTGGTACTACATTCTTGGTTGTCTATCTACCTGACTACTCAGTCTCCTTTGCTGGATCTTCCTTCAGGTTATATCTATTAACTGTCGGTGTCCTCCTCAAGTGTCGATCTCTGGCCCTGTTCTCTTCTTTTTCTTTACCACTCTGCTTAGTGACCTCTGCTCCCTTAGATTCAATCATCATTACTATGCAGATAATTTTCAGAATTATTTATCCAGACCTAAGGTGCCTCCTAACTTGGAGTCTCACATTGCCTAGTAGAAATCTCAAATTAGGTGGCCCACGACATTTCAAACTAAACATTTCCAAAAAACAATTCGTTAGTTTTTCTCCTAAACCTTCTTTTCTTCCCAATTTCCACCTTCATATCTTCTATTACTGTTCCCTTCTCTCACAACCAGCACCTTGGCACAGGACCTCATCATTTCTCATCTGGACTATTCCAATAACTTTCTGGTTATAATACTTTTCTCTTCCAACTCCATTCAACTGCCAAAGTGATCTTCCTAGCAGGTCTGACTCTGTCATCCCCTTTCAATAAATTCCAATTGTTCCTCTTACCTCTAGGATAAAATATGAAATTTGTTTTGGAATTTAAAGCCATTTACATCCTGGGTGCTTCATTTTCTACTTTACTTCTACATCTTGGCTTACTTCAAGATTCCACATCCTTTAGGAGGTCTTTTCAAGTCCTATCCCTATCACCTTCTATTACTAGTGCCTTCTCTTTGAAATTACCTGCCACTGACACTCCATATTTTACATACATAAAATATATACATTATCAGAGGCTTTCTCCTCTATCATAATGTGAATTCCTTGAAGACGGGGACCAAATTTTTAATCATTTGTATTCATGAGCACTTAGCACACTGTCTTGCAAACAAAAAATGCTTAATAAATGCTTGTTTATTAATCAGAAAAAAAATCTGACCTGAATATATGTTTCCATGCTTAATTCTCCTTTATGAATCTCATACTCAGTCTATTTGGTGTTCTCTGAAAGGCCTTCCAGCCTTTGTGATTTTATTTTCACATGCTCATGTCTTCATTGTTTCAGCTCATTTTACAGATGAGGAAATTAAGGCAAGTAAGATTATATGACTTGCTTAGGATCACACAATTAGTAAGTGTTTGAGGTCAGATTTGAATTCAGAAACATGAATTTTCCTTACTCCATGTCCAGCACTTTATCCACTGTGCCACCTAACTGTCCCCAACCATACAACAATAAATTTAAACAATTTAAATGAAATAAATATTAGAGATTATAAAATACCCAAATTGATAACAAAAAGAAAAAAAATGAAATGACTACCTTAGAGGAAGAAATTGAACAACCATAAATGAACTCCCAAGGAAAAAAATCCTAGATCACACAGATTTATAATAAATTAATATCAAATATTCAAAGAGCAATTAATTCTGATACTGAAAAAAACTGTAAAAATAGGAAAAGAAGTGATCTTAAATTTTAAAATAAAATAGCAAAGATTATTGCAACATTTCACAAAAATGATATATGTAGGTTCTACATAAAGAAAACTATAAACATAATTGGTCTATTAACAATAAAACAAAAATTCTATGGAGCTTCCTAAACATGGAGGTAGCTCTGGCAATTCTTGTGTTAACTTTATTATCAATGTGGACATCCCTGGAAAGAATACTAACAAGGTAAGTGAATTTATCCACAGCATTCAAAAACTTCTCCATTTGCTATAACTAATGATTTCACATTTAGATGATGTGGTACTGTCTAATGGAATACTATGTTTTCTTGGTGCTAGCTGTTAGATCAAAATTAGGACAAGTAACAGAGAAACAATCCATACTTTCATGCCTCTCAGCTTCAGAGGCTGTCTTGAGTGCACAATCATGTGGAAATAAAAAATCATTCACCACACTCCCTCTACTTTCATTTTGTCTTGTAGCCTTTTCAAGTTGAAGAATTTACCACCAGCATGGTAGCTGAACTTGATTCCATATTTGTCCTCATTGAAGGTGATTGGCAACAGAGCTGAAAACACCATGCCAAAAAGTATGGGCTCAAGTACCTAGCCTTGTAGTCCACTGATGACTGGGAAAGCTCGAGAGCATTATACCAGCACCAGGCCGGGCAACAGAATTGCTTCCATCTGAATTACCTTAAGAAATTGCTGAAAATCACAAGGCAGGATAAAATAACAGATACTGAGATCCTTTTTGGAACTAAACTACCAAGCATTCCAACTACAACAGAGAACACAGATCTGTTAGGCTGGCCATATTGTTCAAATGTCAAAATTACACTTGCCAAAAAAGACTATTTTATGGAGAGCTCATACAGGGTCAAGTGCTCACAAAGTGGTCATAAAAAGTGATACAAGAACACTCCCAAGATCTCTTAAGAACTCTAGAATTGATTGTATGACATGGGAGATATTGGCACAGGATGGCCCATCTCAAGCAGAACTGAAGTAGCTCAGAAAAAATGCAAGATGCATAAAGTTGGAGAATCCACCCAAAAACAATTTTTTCCCCCTGAGGCTGGTGTTAAATTACTTGCCCAGGGTCACACAGCTAGGAAGTGTTAAGTGTCTGAGACCAGATTTGAACTCGGTCCTCCAGAATTCAGGGCTGGTGCTCTATCCACTGTGCCACCTAGCTGCCCCTATGGACCATCACTTAATGTGGCAAATAACAATTATCAAAAGCTAAGATAAAATATGGCAAACTCTGGCCTATGAGATAAATACAGCCTATTACTTGTTTTTATATGGCTTGCAAGCCAAAAATGGTTTTAAAATTTTAAGTAGTTGAAAAGAATCAAAAGAATAAAAATATTCTGTGACATGCAAAAATTATATGAAGTTCAAATTTTAGTGTTCATGAATAAAATTTTATTAGAATTTGTTTACATATTGTCTAAAACTCCTTTCACTGTACAACATCAGAGTTGAGTAGTTGAGGCAGAGACAGTATATAACACTGTCATGGCTTTGTATATCTGTGTAGCACACTTCAAATCCCAATGACAGTTATAATAGTATTTCAAGTGACATGAAACACTTTATTTATTTTAAATAACTTTTTACTTTATTTTTATTACCAGTGTAAATCCATCATGTCAAAACAAGAAAAGGGGGGAAAGAAGTTTTATGACCATTTTTTTGAGCCCTGGGTAAAATTGAATTTTTCCTGAATGAGAACAATTGTTTTCACTCTCTATGATTGAACACTAAATAGCTTTGAAAAGTAGCTTTTCCCACAAATCTGGTGCTTTTAAAATGAATTAAAATTAAAATACATTAAGCATGCACCAAAAAGGCAATTTGATGGCAACTAATATTTGAATCACAAATAATGTCAAGCTACTTTTCCTATGCTGACAAAAGTTAAAATAAGAAGCAATATATCCATTCTCCTACAAATTTGCAGCACGTATGTTTTCTGAGCTCAAACTTCAGTTCCAACAGTTTTTGGAAGACCTCAATGTAAATGTTTAAAAAAAAAAAAAGGCCATATTTCAAAATCTATTTGTAATACTTAACCTTTAATTGGGAATGATCAATCTATAATATGACATGCTAGAAAGCAAATATTAAGAAAATAATTCTTCCAAGCGATGAATTAAAATTAAATGATCAGTGTCAGGCAGTATCTATGTGAAAAAAATTTTTCAAAGATGAAAAACACAAAATCTCATTGCAGATCAGCAATAATTGATGATTGTTTGAAATTGATATTGATGGAGAACACTGTGAATCCTAATTAAATGGCTATACCCCCAAAGGAATTCCATTCCTCTTATTAAATCTGTATAACAAAAAGTTATAGCTATTTACTATAATTATATTTTGAATTTAGTCAATTAAAATTTTGTGAAAATTTTATTTTCTCTCTTGCTAAATAACAAAATATCCTTAAATTTGCCTTTTAGTTTACAAATCCTAAAACATTTATTAACTGGTTCTTTACAGAAATATTGTTGGTATCTGTTCTGCTCACCCAACATGTTAAGGGCAATCTCAAGGCTTTTCCATTAAGATCAGGAGTAAATCAAAATATCTAATGTCACTAGTACCATTTGATTAGTGACAAAAACGTTGGCTGTGGCAATAAGAAAAAAGAAACTTAAGGAATAAGCATAGGCAAAAAAGAAATAAAATTAATTTTTTTTTTGCAGATGATGAGGTATAATTTGATAATCCTAGAAAGATTATCAAAAATTGAAAGAGTAAATTAATAACATTGCTGGATCTAAAATAAATTCACACAGATTGAAGCCTAGACACTGTATCTGATCATGATTTCTAAAATGAGAGATGAAGCAATTTTAGCTTCCACAAACTAAACTCTACAAAGTCCTTAGTAAGAACTTCTTCCCCCATTGCCCACTATACTGCTAGGAACAAGGCTGCACACTTTGACCCACAGGTTCATAATAGAGCTCAACTTCACACTCCAGGTGCTTTTGGTAAAAAGAACTGAGGATGAGAGGAAACCATGCAGGACATACATGATGGTGGTGGTGATGAGAGGGTAGTGTGACTGAGAAAATGAGTCTAGAATCCATCTGGGACCAGTTCTGCTTCCCCAGAAGTCACCAAAACCAGAGATCTAGACTGTTAAACTGTCAACTGCCCAGAAGGGCAAAATGCTTTGAGATGAAAAATAGGTAGAACAGTGAATAGAGTGCTAGCCTTGGAGATCAAGAAGATCTCCTGATTAACTGGAAGTTTCAAATCTGGTCTCAGATATTTACTACTTATTTGACTCTAGGCAAGTCATTTAACCTCTGTTTACTTCAGTTTTCTCACATATAAAGTAGGGATAATAATAGCAATTAATCCCTAGAATTGTTATGAGAATCAAATGAGATAACTGAAAAATACTTAGCATGGGGACTGGTCTATCACAAGCATTATATAAATGTTAGCTTATCATCATCATTACTATCCAGGCCATAGAGAAACTGCCATCAGGAGGAAGGGAGACAGAAAATAAGCAATAAGGGAAAATAAGGGAGAAAAAAAGAATTGCCAAAGATTTCAAAGAGAAGAAAACTCAAAGACTAAGCATAAGCAGGGAAGATAGGAACAGCAGAAGAATATATGGCCAACAGATCTAGTAATAAATAACAATTTTTATATAGCACTGAAATTATTCATATGAACAGCAGAAGGAAATATGAACACCAGATCTAGTGATAATAAATTTTATATAGCACTTAGATTATGTACCAAGTACTATGCTCTAAAATTATTACATCATTTGATCTCCAACTTGGAGGTAGGTGCTATTATCAACCCCATTTTACACAAGAGATAATAGAGACAAAAAAAGGTAAAGAGTCACAACTAGCTAGTAAGTATCTGAGGCCAAATTTGAACCTAAGTCTTCCTAATTCCTGACAAGACATTCTATCCACCAAACCATCTATGCCATTGTAAGAAGATTTGATAAGAAAACCCCAAAACTCTTAAAATCTCCTAGGACTCTGCCTCAGGGAAGGGACCCCACCCCAAGCACAAACAGTTTCCTCCTCTAAAAACTCATTGAATTCTATTCAAATTCTAACCCCAGCTGAAACTCAAGCAGGAAGCCAACCTGGGACTCCACCCACAGGCCCCTTCAGATTGTTCAAAACCCCCCTTATAAAAAGAGCCAAACTGGAGTCCACTCTTTGCAGAGGTCCCAAACATGGCATCCTTACGCTGGCTATGTCAAGGATTTCTGCCCACTGGAGCTCTGGCTCTGGTGTCCTTTTATCTCCTCCCTCAACTTTACTAACTAGACTTTACTTCCAAACCCCATAATAAACCTCTTTTATCAATCTAGGTTTTCGGGTCTGTAAATTCCTTTACAGGGGACTCTTGTGCCGCCACTAGACCTCATTTAACTCTGTATCCTTGTGCTGAATCCAAAGGAGTTGCAGGGGAGCTCTATTTGACTCCCTTTACACCAAACCTGCCACTAGACCTCAATTAAACCTAATTTCATTTAGATACCCCTTATCTAGTTCTTGTCAGATTCAGATATGTATTAAGAAATATAGTAAAACAAAGGAAAATGAGGTAGAAGCAGAGAACCTTGTGGATTTTGAGGAAAGCAAACCAAAACAAAATGAAAAAAAAGAAAAGAAGCAAAAAGCAATAAAATTAAAAGAAAGCATGCTCTCCATACAAACAAAACAGTGATATTCAACACAGAATACATACAGAATAGATAAGGATAATGACTCTGAGTAGAGTGCAACATCAAAAATAATGGAGCTCAAGATGTAGCACAAAATAACCTATATATCCTAGAAATGTGAGCCTAAAAATAAATTTTAAAAATATATTTTTCAATAAAAAGTTCCGAGTACTCTTTTAATAAAAACCTAACCTGAAGAGATTATTTGTTTCTCAAATACCTTATACTACAGAAATATGAATGGTAAACAAATACAGCAAACAAGGAAAATAAGAGAGGTCATTCAAGAGATTTCTTTCTAAATATTCATAAGGACATAAGGATAAAGCATAAGTCATATAATAAAAGTGATGGTGAAGAAACAGACCTAAAACATCATGAAATAATCCTTATAATATATTCTGCTTATAGATGAATCCGTTTTTTATTTGTTTTGTGGGATTAAATTACAAAATTAAACGGGTGTATAAAAAAGGAAAAGGGAAAAAGAATAGAGGGAAATGTGATATACCCTAAACAAAGTCAAAAGTAACAATGAAGGTAAAATAACTCCTATATTCTCTCAGGAAGAAAAGATCCTACAGAAAAATGGATGAAGAAGCAAAGGAAGGCATTGAAAAAGGGATAAAGAAGAGGGAATCTTGTTTCAGTGGTAGAAGGGAGTATCACTAACTAATAGTTTTTCAGGTGAATAAAGATATTTTATAAAAAAGAAATTGAAACCTTACAATGGATATTACCTACAAGATTTTGGTGCTTAGAGAAACTACTCCTCCTGCAGTAAAAGGAGAACATGACCTCCTAAAGACAACTAACACCCAGAATAGAGCAGAGGAGGCAAGAAAGAGAAGGGCAGATGGAACAGGGAAAAAAAATTGAAGCAAATAGGAATTTTTTTAAAAAGATCTATGAAAAGGGAAAGATAAAAAATCAATTGCACAATAAGAGACATGGGAAGAATCCTACTTTGGTACAATCCTCCCCTTTTCCATCTGTTAAAATTGGTATTTTTCAAAGGGTGAAGTACAGTAGAAAAAGGGATCCAGGGACAAGTCCTACAGGGCAATAATAGAGACTGTTGGAAAACAATACCAAAAATAATATAAAAATTTTAATTCAATGAGGAATACAAAAGAAGAAAAAAAATTAAATAATTAAAAAGAGCTATAACCAAAAAATAAAAGTTTAGAGTGTGTAGAAAGGTAAAATAAACAATTAAGGGAATGAGAGAAAGAAATACTTTTGAGAAAAAAAGCACAAAAAACAATGAAAATTTTAAAAATAAAAAAATGAAAGGGAAAAAAAGAAAAAGGATTCTCTTTTTTGATAAGAAGAAAAGAAAAAAAGAACTCAATAATCAGATAAAAGCTAGGTAGAAAAAATAGGCAATAAGCAAAACTCAAAAACTAGGAAGAGTAAACAATGGGGAAGGTGAGGGCTTGTGGGCGAGAAAGAAAACCAGTAGAAATAGGACAACTACAAAAAAAGATTAAATTAAAATAATTAAAGTATTATTTTCGGTAGAAGTATTGTTTTCAATAGAAGTGAAAAAAATAATAATTTGGGGGAAAAATAATTTGGAGAAAAATTGAGAAAGATATAGATCTAACTTTCAAACTTTAAACTTGAATGGATTAAACAATCCAATAAAAGGGGAAAAAAAAAAAAAGTAAGAGGATAAGAAAACAAAGCCCTACAATCTGCCAAAGCCAAACACCAACATAAAATAAAAGGTCAAGGACTGGGGAAAAAAATGTATTAAGCATTAAATAAGTTCAGAAAAAAATCAAGAGTTGCAATCATGTTATAAGACAATACATAAGCATTCAAATGACAAAAAAAAAAAAAAAAAAAAGAAACTATATTATGCTGAAAGGCACCACAGACAATAATTAATCACTATCAAATTTATATGCTCTAAATGCATTAGCATCCAAATTCACAAAATATTAACTGAGTTACAAGAATACAAAGACTATAATATAACAATGACAAGAGATTTTAACACCTCTCCTTCAGTTTTAAATCAGTCTCAAGGAAATGTAAACAAAAGAGAAAATACAGAGCTCAATAAACTATTGAAGAAATTACTAAAAGATTTATGACATCTTCTTAATAGGACTGGAAAAGAATATACATATTTCTAAGCAACACATAAAAGCATTAAAAAAAAAACCAATGAAGCATTAGAACACAAAAAATATTACAAACATAAAAAAGGAAGAAACTGTAAATACATCTTTTTATAAACTATAACAAAGTAAAAACAGTAATCAGTTCAGGGGTCACAAACAAAAGACACAGATGATGAATAAAAGCTTTTAAAATGAGATTTTAAACAAGTGGTTAAAAAAACAAACTACAGAAAAAATAATTATGCAAAATAAGATGACAATAATATGGCAGCATACCAAAATTTCTAGGATACACCTAAAATAATCCTCGGGTGAAAAAAAAAATCACATTTTTATAATAAGAGAAAAAGAGATCTGTAAAGGGCTAGAACTGAGGAAATGCACTTGGATAATGGAGCACATGAGATTGCCAATTGGACGGTTCTCTACTAACTTGTTTGAAGGTTGACCCTCCCCAGCTGTTCTGTGCTGACTTGACTGATGGGACAAAGAGGGGGAAGTGATGTGTGTGGGGAGAGTAAGAGGAGGACATTGAGGCATTTTCTCTTGTGCCGGTTGAAAGAAGAATAAAGACTTTTGGTGATCCTGACTCTGACTGATTTCTGGAAAGACAGAGTTCCAGCATTTGGCGTCCAATGTTGGGCCAGGCCACCCTACCTTCACTGAAGTCCTCTAGTGAACAGGAGATTAGGTGAGTATTCTAATAGACAAATAAGGAACTTACTTTGTTAAGGGCTAAACCAGTAATCTTTTATAGCTAAAATGGGGCAGATGTTAGCTATAAACATTCCCTTGACCTCAGCCAACCCAGCCCCAACCTCACCCAGTAGTGGTGCTATAGAGAGTATAATTAAGATAATTGAGGAGAAGAGTTTACTTGTAACCTGGCTACAAATTGATAAACTCTTGGGTGCATTAAAACGAACGTCCCCTTGGTTCTTAGAGGGAGAAAAACTAAGTATAGATAACTGGAAGCTAGTGGGACTTGAAATGAAAGAATTTTACGCAAAAAAATGGGCCTTGTTCAATTTCCCCAGAGGTATTTTATATATACAACGTAGTTCAATTAGACTTAAACTAGCGAGCAAGTTGTAGGAGCAGGAAAAGTTTTAAAAATGAACAGAGGAGGAAATGTGAGGAAAAAAAGATAGAAGATAAGCAATCTCAAGATATTGCCCAAGGGCAAGGGGATTCAAATGAGGAATTAGGGTGTGATGACTCTTGATTCCCTTGAAGAAGCTTCAACCCCACTTAAAGAGCAGATTATTGATCAGCCCACACCAACTCCACCTTCAGGGACAGAGGGAGGAGGAGTAGTGGGGGGGGCAGTGATATCATCAGCACCTCCCCCCAGCAATCACCAACTCCTATAACTAGATTACAAAAAGGGATTATTGAAGCTACTAAAAATGGAAAAGAACTAGATAATGATTTCAAACTTCAAATTTTTCCTTTGATTCAACAGCATAATTCTGCAGGCCAAGAAAGTAGAAGATAGATTCCTTTTAAATTGGACATCCTTAAAGACCTGAAAAAAGCTTGCACTGTCTATGGGGCTACATCAGCTTATGTTAAGATGTTACTACAGAATTTGGCTTATGAAGTCTTAACCCCTTGTGACTGGAAAGACATTGCAAGGGTGTGCTTAGAACCTGGACAAAACTTGTTTTGGCTTTCTGAATATAGTGAGCTCTGTAGGATTCAAGCCCAACAAAATAGGCAAAGTGGAGTTAATACTTCAATAACCTGTGACCTACTAACAGGTGTAGGTTCTTATGCAGAAGCTTCAGTACAGATTAATTACACCATAACAGCACATGAGCAAATTGCTGCTGCTGCTATCAAAGGCTGGGCTTCTCTCCCCAATAAAAACGACAAGGGTGAAACCTTCACAAAAATTATACAATTATATCATAAATATAATATCTGATTCAGCCTATTCAGAAGGTGTGGTACAAAGAATTGCCACAACCCAAATAAATGAAATTTGGCAAATGGGTGTGATCTATTATAAATCTTTTGGTCATCTGTCTTTTATGCACATTGTGGTAGACACCTTTTCAGGATTCACATTTGCAATGCCAGCAGCAAAAGAGACAGCCCGAATGGTCACTGAATTCCTTATATAAGCATTTGCAATTATAGGTGTGCCACAAGAAATAAAAACAGATAATGGACCTACATATACTTCTAGACATTTTGCACACTTTTGTGCACACTATAAGATTTTACATACCACTGGCATACCATTTAATCCTCAAGGGCAGGCAATAATAGAGAGAAGAAACAGAGATATTAAGACACTCCTCCAAAAACGAAAGGGGGAGCCACAGGTAACTCTAGAGAATTTCTAAATTTAGCTCTTTATACTATTAACTTCTTGATTTTTGACTAAGATGCACTGGCTCTGGCAGAAAGGTTTTATAAGCTACTGGAAGGGCAGTGTCCAGTAGGAGCAGCTCCACTATCTTTAGATAACCGCCAGGTGATGTGGAGAGACCCAGAAAGTGGTGAATGGAAGGGACCAGATAGATTAACTGCTTGGGGGAAAGGGTTTGCTTGTATCTCCACAGATGGAGAAGGAATCAGGTGGGTGCCAATGAGCCATATTTGCCTTGTCCCTTAGAGAGAGACGGAGCAGACCCTTGAAAGGAAGGAGAAGACCCAAGAAACATTGGGTGGTTCCATTGCTGACTGTGCCCACCACTGAAAGAACCTGGCAGTTATGGCGTTTGACTCATGGACATCAAAAATTGTTGGACTTGAAAATCCTCAGGAATCATTGGATTCTCTGAGATGTGATAAGACCTTTATAGGAGTTGAAAACCCTCAGGAATCACTGGATTCTCTGAGACATGATAAGACTATTGTAGGACTTGAAAGTCCTCAGGCATCATTGGATTCTCTGAGGCATCATAAGACTGTTGCAGGACTTCAAAACCTGTAGGGATCATTGGATTCCCTAACATATAAAAAGACTGATGTGGGACTTCAAAAACTTGTGGGGATCATTGGATTCCCTAACACATGAAGCAATGGACAATAGATTGGTTTTGGACTATCTCTTGGTTGTTGAAGAAGGCATATGTGTGACTGATATTTACATATCCTCCCTTCTAGGACTTCTAGAAATCTGTTACAAAACCGTGTTGATTTATAGTGTTTGTTATAACATATATATAATTATACTTGTATGTACAATTCACATTTGTTACACCACTTCGAGTCTGCACTGACTATGGGGAGAGTCATCAATAATTGCCTCTGCGTTATTGCTATGTGCTTGTGTAATAACTCCCATGCTGATGGGTTTGTGCATACTCGTCTCTAATAAGACCCTTCAACTCAGAAACCCACTAGCAATCCCCACTTCCCTTTGGTGCTTTTCATTTCCCTTCCTGAGATGTCAGGGAGGGCGTAATTATCTCCTTTTTAGTGCTTTCATCTCCCCTCCTGAGAAGTCAGGGGGGGAATGATCACCTCCTTTTTGGGGTTCTTACCTCTCTGAAAAGTCAGGGATGGTGCGACCACCTGTGTTCTAAAACAAAAGAAAGTGGGAGATGTAAAGGGCTAGAACTGAGCAAATTCACTTGGATAATGGAGCACATGAGATTAATTGCCAATTGGACAGTTCTCTATTAACTTGTTTGAAGGGTGACCCTCCCCAGCTGTTCTGTGCTGACTTGATTGGTGGGACAAAGAGGGGGAAGTGATGTGTGTGGGGAGAGTAGGAGGAGGACATTGAGGCATTGTCTCTCGTGGCGATTGAGAGAAGAATAAAGACTTTTGGTGATCCTGATTACGGCTGATTTCTGGGAAGACAGAATTTCAGCAGAGATCACTAAGGACTGAATGTGTATTTTTTTTTATTACAAAAAGGATAAATAAGCAAATCTAAAACAAACACACAAGAGGATATA
Organism: Sminthopsis crassicaudata; assembly: GCF_048593235.1. Taxonomy (NCBI): domain Eukaryota; kingdom Metazoa; phylum Chordata; class Mammalia; order Dasyuromorphia; family Dasyuridae; genus Sminthopsis; species Sminthopsis crassicaudata. The sequence goes on from NC_133618.1 coordinate 157,482,841, forward strand.
TTAAAATTGTAGGAGAAACAGTTAAAAGAAGAAAAACCAGAAAAAATTGGATTTAATAATTAAGTGGATAAAATAAAAACTAAAATATAAAATGACCAAGTTGACAAAAAGGTCAAATAGATTTAAATAATGGAACAACAAAAAAGAATATAGAGTTAACTATAACGGAATTATCAAAAGAATGGATATTCAGGAGAATTAAAAAACAATCCGTATCAAATTGGAGATATGTTTTACAAAATCAAAAAAAGAAAGCACCTATCAGAATACTTTTATGAAAGAAACATGGTCTTCCAGACTCAAAGCAGTTGTCATCAAAACTATATTGATTAAAAAAACAGAGGTAGATCAATGGATCACACACTAGAAGAGGAATCAAAAACACTGGAACTTAATTACTTGGCAAAGATCTCCTTATTTGATTAAAAACTGCTAGGAAAACTGGAAAGCAATCTGGCAGAAGCTGTCTCAGACACCTTACACTATACTTCATAATACATTCTAAATCAATAACATGACTTTAGTATTAAATATCTCACCAGTAAAAAAAAATAAAACTAGAAGAGAAACAACTCTTATACCTCTCACAACTATTGATAGGTTAGGTTAACTAAAAAATGGGTAGAGGTAATTATAAAGGATAAAATAAATAACTATCATATGAAACTGAAAATTTCTACAAGCAAAATTAATATATCTGTGAGAAAAGAAGAGGCAGTTAAATGTGGTAAAATAACAAAAACAACAACAGTGTATGAAATTTCTGTTATTGATTTTGGTATTGGTGATATATAAAATCAATAGCCATTCCCCAAGATATAAGTAGTTAACAGATAGGATAAATAGTTATCAAAAGAAATATAACAAAGAATTAACAATCACAGGAAAGAATGTTCCAAATCACTAATAATAAAAGAAGTACAAATCAAAATAATTTTTAAATTTCACCTCACAATCTGAAAATTGGTTAAGATGACAAAAAATTGGGCAATAATCGTTTTTTTACAGTGATTGCAAGAAGATAAACACCCTGATGCATTATCAAGCTGTGAATTAGTGCAGCCATTTCAAAAAGAAATTTGGAATAATGCAAATTAAATGACTAAAATACCTTTGACCCAGAGATTCCAATGCTTGACTTAAGGAAGCTTTTAGCAAGTTTTTGTTAATAATATATTGTTAAGGCAATTGAGGTTAAGTGACTTGCCCAGGGTCACAAAGCTAGGAAGTGTTAAGTGTCTGAGGTCAGATTTGAACTCAGGTCTTTCTGACTTCAAGGCTGGTGGCTCTAACCACTATACTACCTAGATGCCCTGGTAGTAATATTTTCAAGCAGCACTTCTTGTGATAGCAAAGAATTGGAAACAAAGTAGATGCTCATTGGTTGGGCAAGGACTAAACAATGTGGTACATCAATGTAATAGAATATTACTCCCAGGTGATGGCTGTGAGGGCTGGGTTTGGAAGCAAGATTGATAGTCGGGGATGTATAATCACAACTAGGTCTCATCTATTTTCCCATCCATGGAAGTAAGTAAGCAGTTTTATGAGAAAAAGAAAGATAGGCCCCTTCTCCACAATAATTTCTTTCCTCTGTGATGACTGTGTAAAGTGAGCTTAAAAGCATGCCTGGTGACAAATACTGGAGAGAGTCTGACAAAACAACTATACTGATGGAGTACAGCTATTCTGGAAATCAATTTGGAAATATGTCCAGAAAATGCATTCCCAAAGATACATAACTTTTGACTCAGTGATACCACTATACAGCCTATATCTCAAAGAAATCACAGAAATATGGAACATAAACATAATTTATAGCAGCTATTTTTATACTGGAAAAAAGCTAGAAATTAAAGAGGTGCCCATTAATTGAGGAGTGGATAAGCAAGTGTGGTATTTTAATTTAATAGAATAATACTATGCTTTAAGAAATGATGAAAGAGATGGTTTCAGAAAAAGAAAAAGACTAGGAAGAACTTGCCTAAACTGATACAGAGAGAAGTGAGTAGAACCAGAATAATTTATTTTGTAACTATCAAAAACAATAATTTTGAAAACAATTTAAAACTGATTAACACAATAAACAACTATGATTCCAAATATTTTTGAAAGAGAAGTTAAGGACTAATGTATATAATGAGACACATACTTTTTGAAATGCTTAGTAGAGGAATCTATTTTTTTCTTGTCTATGCATACTTGTTTGAACAGTTTTGCTTTTCTTTGTTTTTTTATGGAGGCAGGAGAAAATTGAAGAAAAAAAGAAATGCTTAATAATTTAAAAATAAATTTTAAAAATCATATGTACCTATTATGTGCTATGCACTTTACCAGGAACTAGTAATACAAATTCAAAAATGAAACAGGGCCTACCCATAAGATATTTCCATTTTATTAGATGAGATAACTTGTATCGGAATGTTCAAGATGTACAAAGTAAATACAAGCTTATTTCTGAAGGAGACATTAGTAGCAGGGAAGATCAACAAATATTTATTAACCACCTATTATAGAACAGGCATGTTCTACAGATTGGGGATACAAGTATAAAAAAATGAAATGTTCTCTACTTACACTGGGCTTATATTTTAATAAGAGAGGGAAAAACCAAGTACCCAAGTTAATAAAGTGGTCAAAAACAAGGTATTATGGGAATGATGGTACTACCAGTTAGGAAAACAAGGAAAGGTTTCATGCAGGAATTAGTATCTATAAGTTAGAAATAAGGGGAGAGTACATTCCAGGAGGGCAAAGCAACCAATAAAAAGGCACAGACATGAGAGATGGAATTCAGTGAGTGAGGAATCAAGAGAAAATCAGTTTGACTGGATCACAGAGTATAAAAAGGGAGATAAAAGTGTTTTATATGTGTATGTGTGTGTGTATAACATATATATATAGATAGATAGATAGATAGATATAGATATATATGTAACTATATAACACATATATATGTGTGTGTATATATATGTATATGTATACATACACACACACACATATACACATATACAAATTAATAATGAAACCTGAAAAAGGTAGCTTGGGATCAGGTTACATAGGACTTTTAAAACCCAGACAAAGGTATTTATATTTTATTTTAAAGGCAACAATAAGCCATTAGAGTTGGTTGAGTAGCAGTCACATGGTCAAATCTGCACTTAATGAAAATTACTTCATACTAAGGCATAAAAATAGAATAGAATGGTGAAAGACTTGAGACAGGGAAATCAATTAGGAGGCTTTACCAATAGATGAGAAGTAATGAGGGCCTGAACCTTAATAAAGATGTGTATAGATGTGTGACTAGAGAGAATGGGTCACTTGCAACAGATGTGAAGGTAGAAATAAGAAATTGTGGCAACTGAATGAATATATGGGGCAAGGGAGTGTAAAGAGACATTAAATATTATTAAGAGAATGATTTTTAAAAAAGAAATAACAAAGTTTATAGGATGGGAAGGTTTAGGGGAAAACATAAGGTATTCAGTTTTAGAAATGCTGAGTTTAATATGTGTTTGGATATCCAGTTTTAAATATCCAATAGACAATTGGTGAAATGGAAATGAAGTTCAGGGAAGAGACTGGAGCTAAATATGTAGGTCTATAAATCATCTTCAGAGAAATGAAAATTTAACCATAGAAGCAGAGAAAAATCAGAATACAATCTTTGGGAATACCCTCAATTGGGATAAATGGAAGATGAATAAGCAAAGGAGAATTAGAAGTGGTTATATCAGAAGGAAGCAAGTCAAGAAACAATAGTGTCACAGAAAATAAAGATTATCCATATCTAGAAGAAAAGGTCAACAAGGTCAGCTCTAATAGACAGACAGATTAATCTTAAAACCAACAGATTTACCAATCATCAGACAACCATAGGGGAGGGGATACTAAAAAGGAACATAAGAATCAGTCAGGTAGTTTATTACTTAAAGTCATTTAAGTATATGTGGCTTCCTTTCTCTTCAGGTTCAGGGAGACACACCAGTGGTATATATAGAGTGGGCTGTGCATCTCAACAGAAAGCCCAGCTCTCCTGAATTTCTGTCCTTGCTGTTGCTGGCCAGATTCATAGCATCACAGTAGGAAGGGGTTATTAGAAGCAATGAATCTGGACTATGACTCCCTCCTTACCAATTACAAGAACACAGTATTTAGAGAAATTTGATAATTTTATATATGTGGATTAGACAGTTTATTAACTGACAGTTTGCTAATCTTGCATTCCTAACCCTAAATGTAGCTGGACCAATCTAATTATTTGGTAGATTGGAATTTTCCAAGATATCATCAGGTCAACGAGTGATAAAACGTGGTGTCATTTCTATCAGATTAGTCATAGCATTAGGCCAATCCTCACAATGAATAATATAGTAACTTTGGAAAGAGCAGAAAGAGCAGTGAGTGATCTTGTCAAAAGCCAGGTGCAAAGAGTTAAGAAGTGACAAGAGAGGAGATAAAGGCAATAAATGTAGTCAACTTTCTCAAGGGATTTGATGGAGCAAAGAGACAATAGCTTGAGAGGATGACAGGATCTAGGGAAGGTTTTTCAAGAACTGGAAAAACTTGAGCATATTTAAAAGTACATAAGGAACCAGTTTATGGTGAGGATTAACATTTGAAAGAGTAGAGATGATTGAGGAGGCAATTTTCTGAAGACAATGGGAAGGAGTAAGTTCACACATAGAAGAACCTGGCTTTGGCAAAAGAAAATGGTCACCTGAAGAAATAATAGCACTTCTTGTAGGGGATTGAGGCTTATAAGGTATTTTCCATACATTATTTCATCTGATTCTCACAACAATCCTAGAAGGCAGGTGCTACTAAAGCTATTTTCACAAATGGGAAAACTAAAACTGATAAAGGTAAGTGATTTGCCTAGGGTCACATAACTAGTGATGTGTCAGGGACAGGGTATAAACTTAGATCTTCCTGATTTCAAGTCCAATATAGTTGTCTACTGTGCTACTTAGCCAGATATATCCTCCTAAAATCTCAGAAATACCCTAAGAACTTATAAGGACTACATATACTTTTTTGGTTTTTAAAGGCATGTGAACAGAGATACATGACTTCACATGAAATCTTTTTTTCTATAGGAAATTGTTTAAATGTCATTGTTTAAAAAGTTCAAAATAAAGAAAACAGTTTTTTTAAAAATTGAGAAGGGAGCAATGAGGTTATACAATGAAAGCAATAGGACTGAAAGAAAAAAATGTAAAGGTATAAACTGTTAAGATTTGGCAACTGATTTGACAGGGAAAATAGAAAAAGAGGGAAAAGTCAAATAGATGGATGAGATGGTAAGTTTACTATTATACTTACTAAATTGGAAGTTCAAGTTTAACAACAATGATTAGGCACATTTAAGAAAAGGTGTGGGGCATGGTAGAGAAAGTTAGCAGTAGAGACTAGAGAGGAATGAATACATGGTTAGTTTTGACTTCCCTCTCTGGCAAGAATTACCCACTCAAAGGAAAAGACAACAGGGGCTCAGGGTACTTCCAATGTGAGAACTCCAGGATGGAGTAAACTTCCAGGGTGAAAAAGTTTCCATATCATGGTAGATAAAGTCCATGGGAATGACTCAGCAGTGTATCTACTGGTTCAGTGACTTACCTAGACCATCGAAGCTCACCATAGAATTCAATTTCTTCTTCACAACTATAGTTTAGGCCACTACAACAAAGCATACCCAAGTTGCCAAATCCCACCAATTTACCTTTGAAACATTTGTTTTATATATATATATCCATTTTCTCTCCTGACACTGCAACATTCTAGTGCAGGCCCTTATTACCTCATGCCTAGACTATGGCAATAGCTTGCTGTTCAGTTTTCCTACCTGAAGTCCCTGCCCACACTAACATATCCTCTACTTACCTGTCAAAATCTAAGTCTGACCCAGTCACTCCTCTATTCAAGAACCATCATTGGCTCTCTTATCAGCTCCAACATCAAATTGGAAGTCCTCTGATGTCATGGGCCAGAACTCTGTACTTGAAACAAGGATTCTTACAAGGTTCTAACTCAGTGGAATTGATAAGGCAATGGTTATCTAGTTAGCATGGTGATTAATAGTTCTCTAGTTTCAGTATGATTGATTTAATCTTAAAACAAATAATGGTTTCCTAGTGATATAATGATTGGTTTATACTCAGTATACTATAAATGACCTAATTATAATAGAGCTATAAACTGGGACAAACAGCCAGGGTGGGACTCAGAGACACATTCATTCCATTTCCCACCTTTGTTGTGGCTACAAGCTGGAGCACAAGCCCTGAGACTCAGAGAGACATTCCATCTTTGATCAGGTTCCTGGTGGCCTCCTTCCTGCACTTTGGGAGAAACTGGTACAGACTCAGGACTCAGACAGATTCACTCCATCTCACACCACTGTGGTGGCTGGCCTCCTGAATTTCTCCACTGAGACCAAGGCCCATCTGAAGGACACAAAAAAGCTAGCTGGGCCCCAGGCAAGGAAACTAGACCATGAAGGAGAAAATAAAGAATTTGGACTTTAACACCTGGCTATTCTTGTGGTGATTACTCTACTGAAAAGAAGACTGCTCCAGAGACCTCCAGAAAATCAACCAGATCATTACAGTGACATGTAGCAGCCGACAGAGTGCATCTATCAATTCCAATTCACACTTCTTTCTTTTCTCCGGCATACTAGCTGTTTGACCTTGGACAAATCACTTAACTGTAAAGGTCTGAAACTCTTAAAAGGTGTGCTTGAATCAGACAACCAAGCACTTAAGGCTAATTACCTATTGGACAATAACTCTATTAGCAAATATTTGGAATTTCTCTTCTCACAGTTATTGCTGGCTCAATGCTTGGAGTTAAGAGCATTGTAGGTAGGGATTAGAAGATGGAGTGAGAGAGGTGAGAGAGGCTTCAGGAAGAGGAGGAGGAGAAAAGAGTGGAGATTCTGGCCCTAGAATAAAGGAAGGATCTTTGCAAAACTCCTAGCAATTTTGTCCATCTCCTTCACTTCTCCCCCTAAAGACCAAGGATTTTTGATTATCCTGACTGGATGATTCTGAAGCCTCCAGGGAGCTAGCCTGGACTTTACATTTTTGTGCTCAATGTGTGAATCAAGGACCCTAATTTCACTGAAGAAGTCCCAGGTGACCAGGAAATAGGATGAGTATTTTAATAGACAAATAGAGAACTTATTTTGTTAATGGCTAAACTAGTAATCTTTTCTAACTGAAATGGGGCAGATATTAGGAAAAGATTCTCTCCCCCACCCCACGAACTCCAACCCCACCCCCCGGCCCCAGGGAGCGCTATAAAAAGCATACTTAGATTGATCAAGAGACATGGTTTGCTTGTAACTTGGGAGCAGATACATTGGGAGGTGGTACATTAGAACATACATCCCCTTGGTTCTTCAAGGAAGAAGAAATAGAGGCAGATAAACAGAAACTAGTAGGAGATCAACTATGTGAATACTACAATGATAAAGGTTCTGATTCAATTTCCAAGGAAACATTCTAAATATACAACATAATACAATTGGCCTTAATAAATCCAGCAAGTTATAAAAAAAGGAAAAGTTTTAAAAACAGTAAGATGATCAAGTGTGAGGAGAAAAAGGAAGATAATAAACAGGTTAATGGCAATATTGCCAGAGGACATGAGGACTTAAGTGAACTTGAAGGGCATGGTGATTCTCACTCTCACAGCTCAACTTCAACTCCCCCTACACCAGAGCAGGCTCTTGAACCCCATCTCCCCATCAACTTCACCTTCCAGGGTGGAGGGAGGAGGGGTAGTGGGAGGGGCAGTGATATCACCAGCATCTCCCCCCATCCCAGCAATCACCCCCTCCTATGACTGGATTGCAAAATGCACTACTTAAAGCTACAAAAGAAGGGCAGAATACAACTGATTTGAGAATAGAAATGTATCTTATGATTCAACAGTTTAATTCTTCAGGTCAAGAGAGTAGAAGATACACTCCTTTTGATCTAGAAATCCTCAAAGACCTGAAAAAGGTTTGCATTCCTTAGGGAACTACATCATCTTATGTTAAGATGCTATTACAGAATTTGGCTTATAAAGTCTTAACCCCTAGGGACTGGAAATCTATAGCAAGGACTGCTTAGAACCTGAACAAAACTTGTTATGGTTTTCTGAATATAGTGAACTCTGTAGGATACAAGCCCAAGAAATGGGCAAAATGGAGTGACCTACTAACAGGTGTAGGTTCTTATGCAGACATTTCAGCACAGATTAATTACTCCATAGCAGCATATGAGCCAACTGCTTCTGCTGCTATCAAAACATGGGGTTTTATCCCAAGTAAACAGGACAAAGGAGAGGCCTTTACAAAAACTGCACAAGGGCCAAACGAACCCTTTGCTGATTTTGTGGGACATTTGCAGACAGCTGTCATATGAACTAATGGTGAAAATGCAGTAACAAACATTGTAATAAGGCAACTTGCTAAAGAAAATGCTAATGAGGTTTGTAGAAGGATTATGCTAGGACTACACAAGGATACTCCTTTGGAGGAGATCATAAGACGCTGTGCCACAGTGGGCACAAATATCTTTTATAGCCAGGTTATGATGCAGACTTCCCAAGACCCAAATGTGGGAAGATAGGATCCCCTTTGGCAAGGGACTTCTAGAGAGACTCGTCAATGCTTTCAATGTGGTAAAGTAAGCATCTGAAAGCTCAATGTTAGCATAGAGACAGAGTAAGAAAACAGGGTGGGAGAACAAGACCCAAAACCCCATGTCCAAAATGCAACAGAGGCTTCCACTGGGCATCAGAATGTAGACTAATTCAGGGAAACGGGATGAAGGGCCCAGCCCCAAGGCTCAAGCCAAAAAATACTTGGGGCATGATGGCAGCCGATGCCACACCCAGAGAGTGCCTAGAAGTTCAGTACCCAGATATGACCTATCAGCCAGGAAGCTATCTGATAGGAGAAAGGGATTACAATTGGGGACAATAGAGTTGTATGCAGCTGGGACAACTGAGATATCCTCTGGAGAAGTGAAATCTGTTCCTCTCCAGACTATGGATCCCTTGCCTCCAGGCACAGTAGGCTTGACCATTTCACCTCCTGAGAATACTTACAAAACAGTGTCCATCCATACTCTGATGTGGGAAACTGGGGAATATGTAGATAATATTCCAGTCACTAACACAGGTAGACAATGTGTGACTTATCAACCAGGAGAAGTAGTAGCATCAGGTTTATTGATACAGACTCCTAATAAGCAATCTGGTGATAGACATCCAGATTCTGACTCCAAGCAACAGAATCCAGGAATATACTGGACAGCAGCTATGACAGCTGACTAACTTATGCTCACTATCTATATAAATGGCATACCATTAGAAGGACTGGTAGACACTGGTGCAGATTGAACAGTCATTAGAGGTTCCAACTGGCCCAGTCACTGGCCAGAGATTAAGGCAGACATCTACATGTCTGGCATAGGAGGATCAATAGTAGCTGAAGTTAGTGCTACCCCTTTGAGAAGGATTTTTGAAGGTGAAACAGGAGTTTTATTCCTTTTATAGTTGAAAAAGTCCCTATCAATATGTGGGGAAGAGACATTTTACAACAATTAGGATTACAAATGAGTACTTCGGTTTTTTAGGCAGGGCCGCTGTTGAAATCCTGCCACCACTTTCACCTGTGCCTATCCAATGGAAAACTGATACACCAGTGTGGATAGAACAGTGGCCCTTGGCTAGGGATAAAATTCAGGCCTTATTAGACATAGTACAGGAACAACTTGACCAAGGACACTTACAACCTTCTCTAAGTCCTTGGAATTCCTTGGTATTTGTTGTAAGAAAGAAATATGGAAAATGGAGGATGTTGACTGATTTAAGAAGAGTAAATGAACAGATGGAAACTATGGGAACTCTTCAGCTTGGACTTCCATCTCCTACTCAGTTGCCTAGAGAATGGCCTCTTTGGGTTATAGACATTAAGGATTGTTTCTATTCTATCCTTCTAGATAAGGAGGACATGAAAAGATTTGCCTTTTCAGTGCCCTGCGTTAACTTAGCTGAGCCTTATGCGAGATATGAATGGACAGTTTTGCCACAGGGAATGAAAAACAGCCCTACTATGTGTCAAATGTATGTTGCTGCTGCTCTTACTCCAGTAAGAAAAGCATTTCAAAAAGTAATGTTATTACATTATATGGATGATATATTGGAATGTGTACCTGAGGAACAAATGTTAGAAGCATGGGTACAAAAGACCATGGAAACACTAAGGAATTGCATATTGTACATAGCTCCAGAAAAAACTTCAAAGACATGCTCCTTTTCAATATTTAGGATATGAAGTATACCCTAAGGTGCTTATAGCACAAAAACTTTCCTTAAGAACAGAGAAGCTAAACACCTTAAATGACTTTCAGAAATTGATAGGAAATATCCAATGGATGCGTCCAGTGTTAGGCTTGGCTACCTGTCAATTGCAACCATTATATGACATTTTAAGGGGAGACAGTGCTTTAAACTCACTACATCAGCTTACAAAAGAAGTTCAAGAGGCTTTGAGAGAGGATGAACTGGCTTTATCCAATGAAGTTGAAAGAGTCACTCAAAAAACCTTGGAAATATCAGTTTTTGCTACACAAGAGGCACCCACAGAAGTCCTTCATCAAGGAGACAGTGTGATAAAGTGGGTGAACCTCCCAGCACAACCAGAACCAAGCCTTATTCCTTACCCAGTGCTTATGGCTAGAATTTTATTAAAGGCCTTTAAGCAAGATAAGCTCTGACAAAATATATACCTTTTATACTAATGCACAAATTAATGCATGCTGTGAAACCATCCCAGAGTGGCAAATTTTATTAGCCATGGCTCCAAATTTTACACACAGGTCTCCATTAAAGATAATCAGACTGTTACATAATTAGCAATGAATTCTTGAAGAAAAGGTTTCTAAAGTTCCTCTTAAAGGACCAACTATCTTTACAGATGCATCCAAACATAATATTTGCGCTGTATACTCTTGTGACTTAACTATAAAGAGAGCAGTCAGAACTCCTTTTCAATCCACTCAGCAGAATGAATTGTATACAATCATTCTAGCTCTTATTATCCAGGAGATATAAATATAATATCTGATTCAGCCTATTCAGAAGGTGTGGTACAAAGAATTGCCACAACCCAAATAAATTTGTAGCCTCCAGTATATATCAGCTCTTTAAGGAACTTAAAGAGCAAGTGAGAAAGCATCCATGTAAGATTTATATCTTGCATGTCTACTCTCATAATGGACTTCCAGGTCCTATTTTGATGGTAATTCAAAGGCAGATAAGCCTTCTAACCATGTTGGCCAATACTCCATTATTTCATGAAGCCTAAGAATCTCATTCTAAATATCATCAGGCTGCTCAAGCTTTACATTTGCAATTTGGGATAACAAGAGAGGAACTAGGAGCACAGTAAAAGCCTGTACAGCTTGCCTTCCTTTCCATGTTCCTACACTCCCTCCAGGGAAGAACCCTCGTGGTTTGAGACCCAATGAAATTTGCAAATGGATGTGACCCAGTATAAATCTTTTGGTTGTCTGTCTTTTATCCATGTTGAGGTAGACACCTTTTTAGGATTCATTTTTGCAATACCAGCAGCAAAAGAGACAGCCCAAATGGTCACTGAATTCCTTATATAAGCACTTGCAATTATAGGTGTGCCACAAGAAATAAAAACAGATAATGGACCTGCATATACTTCTAGACATTTTGCACACTTTTGTGCACACTATAAGATTTTACACACCACTGGCATACCCTTTAATCCTCAAGGACAGGCAATAGTAGAGAGGAGAAACAGAGACATTAAGATGCTCCTCCAAAAACAAAAGAAAGGGGGAGCCACAGGTAACCCTAGAGAATTTCTAAATTTAGCTCTTTATACTATTAACTTCTTGATTTTTGACTAAGATGCACTGGCTCTGGCAGAAAGGTTTTATAAGCTACTGGAAGGGCAGTGTCCAGTGGGAACAGCTCCACTATCTTTAGATAACCGCCAGGTGATGCGGAGAGACCCAGAAAGTGGCGAATGGAAGGGACCAGATGGGTTAACTGCTTGGGGGAAAGGGTTTGCTTGTATCTCCACAGATAGAGAAGGAATCAGGTGGGTGCCAATGAGCCATATTTGCCTTGTCCCTCAGAGAGAGACAGAGTAGACCCTTGAAACGAAGGAGAAGACCCAAGAAATATCAGGTGGTTTCGTCGCTGACTGTGCCCACCAATGAAAGAGCATGGCAGTTACGGCATTTGACTCATGGACATCAAAAATTGTTGGACTTGAAAATCCTCGGGAATCATTGGATTCTCTGAGACATGATAAGACTATTATAGGACTTCAAAATTCTCAGGAACCATTGGATTCTCTGAGATATGATAAGATTCTTGCAGGATTTCAAAAACTTGCCGGGATCATTGGATTCCCTGACACATGAAGACAAGGGATTGGTTTTGGACTATCTCTTGGCTGCTGAAGAAGGCATATGTGTGACTGATATTTAAATACCCTCCTTCTAGGACTTCTGGAAATCTTTTATAAGACCATGTTGATTCATATTGTTTGTTATATCACTACTTGTATGTACAATTCATGTTTGTTACATTGAGCCTGCACTGACTGTGGGGAGAGTCATCACTAATAGTCTGTGTATTATTGTTATGTATTTATTTGTGTAATACCTCTCATGCTGATGGGTTTGTGCATATCTGTTTCTAGTAAGATCCTTCAGCCCAGAAACCTACTAGCAATATCTGGCATGACTGCCCACTTCCCTTTGATGTTTTTCATCTCTCTTCCTGAGAAGTCAGGGAGGGAATGATCATCGACTTTTTAGTGCTTTCACCTCCTTTCCTGAGAAGTCAGGGATGGAGTGACCACCTGTGTTCTAAAACAAAAGAAAGCAGGAGATGTAAAGGGCTGAAACTCTTAAAAGGTGTGCGTGAATCAGACAACAGAGCACTTAAGGCTAATTACCTATTGGACAATATTAGTATATGTTTGGAATTTCTCTTGTCACAGTAAATGCTAGTTTAATGGTTGGGGTTAAAAGAATTGTAAGTAAGGATTAGGAGGTGGAGCGAGAGGCAGAGAACTTCACTTGGCCTCAAGAGGAGGAGGAGGAGAAAAGTGTGGAGATTCTGGACCTTAGAATCAAGGAAGGATCCTTGGAAAAATCCTGGCAGTTTTGTCTACCTCCTTCACTTCTCCCGCTAAAGACCAATGACTTTTTCTTATCCTGACTCTGGCTGATTCTGAGGCCACCAGGGAGCTTGTCCGGATTTTACATTTAACCTGTTGGCCTGTTTCCTCAAAATGAAGATGATAACATTACCAACCTCCCAGGAATATTGTGAAGACCAAATGAGATAATATTTATAAAAAGTATTTTATGCAATGCTGACATATAATAGGCACCCTATGCACCTATAAAAGCTTGTTCCCTTTCCCTTCCTTTCTCTCTTTATAGTTGTTTGAAGGATGTTTCCTTCATTACACTGAGCTCAGTGAGAGGAGAGATTTTTTTTTTTTATCCTAAACTCTTACTACAATGCTTGATACATAGTAAGCCTTTAATCAATGCTTGCTGACTTGACTTATATATGTATGTCTCCATGATAAAATATAAATTCCATAAGAGAAAGAGAAATGTCATTTTTTTCCTTTGTATCCCCAAAGAACTAACCACAGTTCCTAGAATATAATCAAAGCTTAATAACTATTTGCATCTATAGTTACCAAAACCAAATGAAAGCGGACACATCTTGCTTTATATAAGTTCAGAAGACTTATAGGTAAAGTGGTTTTTTATAAAATGTAAATTTGCAAAAACCTGAAAAGGATGGAGAAAGAAAGGGAGTCACACACCTATGGAAGGTGGGGATTGGAATGTGATTGAAAGACATATGGCATCTGGGGACAGAAAAGTGAGAGCAGAAGAAGCAGGAGAAGTAACACGAAGAAGCCAAGGCCAGTCATATGGTGACCTGGCCTCAAATGAGAGGAAGAAAACATGGAATGGAAGGAAACATGGACAAGAAAACAGACAGGTAGGCCACACCAGGTGGGTAGGCAAATTAGGAAAAGGTCTTTCTCTGTAGGGGTCTAAGGCCAAGCTCCAATTCTGCAGGTGTGGTAGTCTCTCTGCCCTTCCAATTTTCTGCTTTTATTTGAAGGGATTTTTGTTCATTTGTTTGCAGCAGGGTGAGGAGTAGAGATTAGGGGAGAGACTGGAGAGAGTAGGAAGCCAAAGAACCTAGTCCAGGGGTAAGAGTACTATACAATAAAGTTAACACATGAGTTTTCTTTCAGATTTCTTTATATAAAGTTAAATATGTAAAGTGAGAACAGTTTGTACATATAGCCAGACTTAAGAAAAGTTTTGGGTTTAATTATATTTTGCTTTGTTTTTCCTTGCCTCCTTTTTCTATGGTCTTCAACATCAATCTTCTCTTCCCCTTTGATGGCTTAGCATTTCTTTACTTTTCTAACCCCTCTCTTCCTTTTCTAAACAAGGGGGGAAAATCTAATATCAATAATAATTTACATATTGTTAATTGCCTGACTAAACTAGTAAGTGAATTTCAGTTTTATTAGAACAACCAAGAATTAACATCTTGGGCTTTTTAAAAAGTCTTTTCTCTATTAGAAAGTTCTTTGAGGGCAAAGAACTAGTCAATTTCTTTGTATCCCTAGTGCTTTGTACAGTGCCTGGCACATATTCATTACTTAATAAATGCCTGTTGACTTAACAAAACCCTATTAAAGGAATTTCAGAATGAGCAATTAGGCTAGGAAATGGTTCAGTGGTGTTAAGAATTGTGGAAATAATATCATCCCTATTTGAAGCCACCTTTAAAAGAGCAAGCTGGTTTTTGTAGAAACAGAGGCACTAGAGACTAAATTGATAACATTTGTTGGATTATGGGGAAAGCAAGTGTTTCCCTCCCCTCCAAAGAAAATATTTTTCTACTTTATTGACTATACAAAAGCTTTTGACTGTGTGAGTCACAACAAAATGTGGCAAGTCCTTAAGAGATGAAAGTATCACATATTTGTCTCTTGGGGAACCTGTATGCAGTCAAAAATCAACAGACTCAAAGATGAAACAACTGATTGGTTTAATATTGAAAAAGAATACAACAATGTTGTATGTTGTCACCTTATTTAACATGCACAGAGTGGAACATACAAAATACCAGGCTGAACAAATCAAAAGAAGGAAGGCTTCTGAGAGAAATATCAACATTTTTAAATTTGCAGACAATATTATTCTGATGGCACAAAGTGAAGAAAAATTAAGAAGCCTCTTGATGTGGATAAAAGAAAAGAGTACAAAAAAAAAAAAAGCTTGAAGCTTAACATCAAAAAAAACAGGGCCTTGACCATTGGTTTCATCATTTCCTGTTTAATAGAGAAAAAAGAAATGGAAGCAGAATCAGATTTTATATTCTGGGCTCAAAGATCACAGTCCTTGTCAATAAATTTAATAACCTAAGTGAAATGGAGGAACACCTACAAAAATATAGATTTCCCAGATTAACAGAAGAGTAAATGCATTACTTAAATAGTCCCATTTTAGAAAAAGAAATAGAACAAGCTATTAATCAGCTCTCAAGAAAAAAATCCCCAGGACCAAATGAATTTACATGTGAATTCTATCAAACATTTAAAGAACAATTAATTCAATACTATATAAACTACTTCAAAAAATACCAAACTCCTTTAATGACACAGACATGGTACTGATACCTAAACCAAGTAGGACAAAAACAGAGAAAGAAAATTGAAGACTAATCTCCCTAATGAAATTGATGCAAAAATCTTAAAATAAAATATTAGCAAAGAAATTACAGAAAATCATCCCCAGGATTCATCCCCATGACCAAATAGGATTTATACCAGGAATGCAAGGCTGGTTCAATATCAGGAAAACTATTAGCATAAATGACTATATCAATAACCAAATTAACAAAAACATATGATTATCTCAATGGATACATTTGATAAAATCCCACATCCATTCCTATTAAAAACATTAGAGAGTATAGGAATAAATGGACTTTCCTTAAAATAGTCAGTAGCATCTATCTAAAACCATCAACAAGCATCATATGTAATAGATATTAACTGGAACCATTCCTAACAAGATTAGGGGTGAAACAAGGTTTCCATTGTCACTATTACTATTCAATATTACATTAGAAATGCTAGCTTTGGGAATAAGAGAAGAAAAAGAGATTAAAGGAATTAGAGTGGGTAATGAGGAAACCAAATTATCACTCTTTGCAGATGATATGATAATATATTTAGACTACCCTAAAGAATCAATTAAAAAACTATCAGAAATCCATAACATTAGCAAAGTAGCAGGTACAAAATAAATCAACATAAATCATCAGCATTTTTACACATCACTTAGCAAAATCCAATAGCAAAAGATACAAAGACAAATTCCATCTAAAGTAACTATTGATAGTATAAAATGTTTTGGAATCTGTTTACCAAGGGAAAGTCAGGAACTATATGAGCAAAACTACAAAACACTTTTTATACAAATAAAATCAAATCTAAACAATTGGAAAAATATCAAGTGCTCTTGGATAGGCTGAGCGAATATTATAAAGATGATAAAACTACCTAATCTATTTATTTATTATTATACCAATCAAACTCCCAAGAAACTATTTTACTGACCTAGAAAAAAATAACAAAATTCATCTGGAAGAATGTCAAGGGAATTAATGAAGAAAAAAAGCAAATGAAAATGGCCTACCTGTACCAGACCTAAAAAAAATATTATAAAACAGCAGTTATCAAAACCATTTGGTACTGGCTAAGAAATAAGAGTAGCTGATCAGTGGAATAGGTTAGGTTCACAGGACAAAATAGTCAGTGACTATAGTATTCTACTGTTTGACAAACCCCAAGACTTCAGCTTTTGGGATAAGAATACACTATTTGACTGGCAAAATTGGAAAATAATATGGCAGAAACTAGACACTAACCCACACCTAACAATGTATACTAAGAGAAGGTTGAAATGCATTCATGATCTAGTCATAAAGAATGATATTATAAACAAATTAGAAGAACAGAGAATAGTTTACTTCTCAGATCTGTGGAGGAGGAGGAAATTTGTGACCAAAGAAGAACTAGAGATCATTATTAATCCAAAATAGATAATTTTGATTATATTAAGTTAAAAAGTTTTTGTACAAGCAAAACTAAGCAGACAAGATTAGAAGGGAAGCAATAAACTGGGAAGACATTTTTACATCCAAAGGATTTGATAAAGGCCTCATTTCTAAAATCTAGAGAGAATTGACTCAAATTTATAAGAATTCAAAGCATTCTCCAATTGATAAATGATCAAAGCATAAGAACAGACAATTTTCAGATGAAGAAATTGAAACTATTTCTAGTCATATGAAAAGGTACTCCAAATAACTATTAATCAGAGAAATGCAAATTAAGACAACTCTGAAATACTCTCAGATTGGCCAAGAAGACAGGAAAAGATAATGGTGCATGTTGGAGGGGATATAGGAAAACTGGGACACTGATACATTGTTGGTGGAATTGTGAATGGATCCAACCATTCTAGAGAGCAATTTGGAACTATACTCAAAAAGTTATCAAACTATGCATACCCTTTGATCAAGCAATGTTTTTATTGGGCTTATATCCCAAAGAAATGTTAAAGAGATCCATATGTGCAAAAATGTTTGTGGCAGCCTTTTTTTGTAGTAGCTAGAAACTGGAAACTGAATGGACGCCCATTAATTGGAGACTGACTGAATAAATTGTGGTATAAGAGTGCTATGGAATATTGTTCTGTAAGAAATGACCAACAGGATGATTTCAGAGAAGCCTGGAGAGAATTACATGAACTGATGCCGAGTGAAATTAGCAGAACCATGAGATCATCATATAATGCAACAAGACTATACAATGTTCAATTCTGATGGACGTGGTTTTCTTCAACAATGAGATAATTCAAACCAGTTCCAATTGTTCAATAATGAAGAAAGCCATATACACCCAGAGAGAGGACTGAGAGAACTGAATGTGGAACAAAATATAGGATTTTCACTCTGTTGATGTTTTCTTGCATTTTGTTTTCTTTCTCAGGTTTTTTGCCCTCCCCCCCTTGATCCATTTTTTCTTGTGCAGCAAGATAATTGCATAAATATGCATACATATATTGGATTTAACATATATTTTAACATATTTAACATGTATTCGACTATCTTCCATTTAGGGAATGGGATGGGGGGAAGGAGGGAAAATTTTGGAACAGAAAGTTTTACAAGGGACAATGTTGAAAAATTACCCATGCATATATTTTGTAAATAAAAAGCTTTAAAAAAATTTTTTTTAAAAAAATATTGCTGGAGCAGCTAGGTGGCGCAGTGGATAGAGCACCAGCCCTGAATTCAGGAGGACCCCAGTTCAAATCTGATCTCAGACACTTAACACTTCCTAGCTGTGTGACCCTGGACAAGTCACTTACCCCCAGCCTCAGAAAAAAACAAAAACAAAACAAACAAAAAAAAAAGTATTGCTGTGAGAGTTAGATTATAAAGAAAGCTGAACCACAGAATTGATGCCTTCAAAATTAGTTGCTAGAGAAGACTTTTGAGAGTCCCTTGGACAGCAAAGAGATTAAATGAGCTAATACTTAAAGAAATTAATTCAGGCTATTCATTGGAAAGTCAAACACTGAAGATGAAACTGAAGCTTAAACATTTTGGCCACATAATAAGAAGATAGGACTCATTAGAAAGAACCCTTATATTAGGAAAAATTAAAGGCAAAAGGAAAAGGGGATGGAGGATGATAAGAGGCACAGATAGTATCACAGAAACAATCAACATGAACTTGTACAGATTTTGAAAGAAAGTGAAGGATAGAAAGATCTGGTGTGCTATGGTCTAGAGGTTATGAATAATTGGATAAGATTGGATGACTAATTAGCAACTGAAAATAAACTTGATATATGAGAAATTTTGAAGGAATGGTGAAGTTAAATGGGAAACTAGAGAAAGGAGAATTTACTTTTCCTCTTGTCCAGAGAGCAAAAGGATCAAGGATTTTAAGCTTCTAGGGTCAAGGAAATATACATCATTTATGCTTTCCTCCACAATATTCCCTTCCTCCAAATTTACTCCAATATTCTTTGCTTTATTTGTCACCAGCATTTATTTATCCCTTGCCATTCCTCCCTCTTTTCTTCTACACTTCTTAGATTCCCTCTTTTATAGGACTTCTTTGCATAGTTGTAATTATTTTCATTACCACTTAAGTTTATTTTCACAGTATCTTTTTCTTCCAGACTGTAACTTAATCCTATGACTCATCTTATTTATACCCCTGATAATTAAATTTCTTACAACAAATATGTCAATGGAATGCTATTTTTAATGAGGATATTATGACATATTTATGTTGATTATATAGTGTAACTCATCTCAGCTACTAGATTGAGATCATTCCAAGATTAAGGATTCTATACCCACTAGTATAGGAAAATAAAAGAAGATTTAAAACAATTTGTAACTAAATATAATACAACACAGCCTGTTAAAGTCAAAAGGAAAATAAGCATGAAATGTTATGAGCCTTGTAGCTTTTGGCTAGGAGGATCAGGAGAGAAATTGTCAAGAAAGTGGAAATATGCCTTAAACAGTGATTTTAACAAGGAAAAATGATTAAAATTCAGCAGAAATGAAAAGAAAAGGAAATTTCAGACATTACATAAGTAGAGGCAATGATATCAAAAAGAGCTAGTTTTATTTAAAGTACAATGAATAGTCTGGTTTGGTTGTATTATAGGATATTAATTAGGAAATATAAACTGGTATCAAACAATCTAAGGCAATCTAAAGAATTTTGGACTTTGTTTTATAAAATGTGGGGAACCAATGAAGTTTTTGAGTAGAGAGAGGAGTAATGTGTTCAGAACTGTGTATTAGAAAAATTAATTTTGCAACAGTTGTAAGAGTAGGGCTTGTAGACAAGGTCCTGCTGATATGACAATAGTCTAGGTGAGATATTATGAGACCCTGAACTAAAATACTGGCATTGATGATACAAAAAAAGAGTGGAATATAAGATATATCAAGGAAATTGAGACAGTTCTTGGTAACCAAATGAATGTGGAGAACTGGCTAAGGACAGAAGTAAAAAAATGACTGAAGCAGAGGTGATCAAAAGTATGGTAGTATCATTAACAGAGAGATTAGAAGGAAGAGTGGATATTTTTTGGTGGGATTTCAGGAAAGTAATGATAAGTTCAATTTTGAACACAAAGAATTTGAGGGGTCAAAAGTATATCCCTAGATGACTAATTATGAAGCTGAAAATATGGTACTAAAACTCAAACGAAAGGTTATGACTATAAATATAGATTTGAGAATCATTTTTATTAAAGGGAAAGTTGAAATTATAGGACTGAATAAAATCAAAGAAGAATGAGAAAAGAAATATAAAGACTTAATGTGTACTTCAAGGAACCTCCTGGTTTTTGACTAAAGTACTTTTTTTGATTGCTTATCTAAAGGAACATTGAACTCTGAGTGTAAACTTTGTCCATATGGGCAATTAATATATTAGAAGAGGCAAAAATAACATCCTAGAATCTCAATGTTGGAAGGAAGCTTAGAGGAATTTCCCCTAAAATATACTCAATGGCAAAACAGACTCTGCTTGAAGACCTCCAATGATGGGGCATTTACTGTCTCTAATCTACTATTTATTAAATTCAAAGGTTTGCCAAACATGGGATGTAACTACCTTCAGTTGTTTTGGAAGTCACAGACACAGGCAGTTATTAAGCTTCTACTATATTCTGGCTAATTTCCCCTTTATTTAAGAAGCTATATGGTACAGTCTCTACCCATTCCCTCTCTAGGTCTGAACCAAAATTAATAATCCAGTATGATTTGAATAATGATGGCAAATATGCTGAAATATAAGTCAGTCAAAAACATTAAGTCAATTTATTAACAATACTAATTTTTGAAAAAAGACAAAATGATAAATCATAAAAGGACTTCCTAATGAAATCAGGAAGCCTGATTTCTAATCTGAATTCTATCATTAATTAGTTATATGGGCCACTTCATCTTTTTATGGCTTTCTTTCCTTGTTAGTTATATATGCAGTTAGAACTAGATTATTTCTAAGCTATTCTTCCTTTCAGCTCTAAAAGTGCTATGATTACACTATGGAATTTATTCAGTTTTCTGAGTAAACATTCTATTCAACTTAAAATGCCAACTGTTCCAATCTGATATCTTCATACCCAAAATAAATGGTTGTAAAAATATTTTAGGTATGGTCTCATAAATTTGAACTTGCGTGCCTAAGGGTACATGTTAGCTACTATATAACATGAATTATTTATGTATCCTTTGGAATAAACACTCTAAAATGGACAACTTTCAAGGAACACCTGAAAGGTCTACAAACAAATACACTGATATGGCGTCTACAAAAGGAGCACAAATAAAAGAATAAACCATTATGCAAACATGCATAATGCAAACCTTACACAAGATTTTTAGTTATTAGTTGGGTTTCTGGAAAAGTTAGCCATCTGAAAAATGTGGTCTACTTCATCATAATTGCAAAATAGACTCTTATCTTCTAAAATAAGAGAGAAAAGAAATTTAGTAGATATTATTTAGATACAAATCCTGTTGACTGGCAACCACTATGATTCCACAATATTAATATTTCTTAAAACTATTTCATAACAAAAGAAATGAACCTTTAGAGGAAAGACTTTATTATAAGAATCAAGGAACTTTCATATTCATGACTGTATATTCAATAATATATTCCTAGAGGGACAGTCTCCAAAAAAATGTCTACAATTAAAAACAGAACAGGAAAAAATTGAAAGGCTTACTTTCTTCTTGGTGAATTAGCCGAGGATTCCTTTTCTGAGGCATGAGAGCTTACTGTTTGCAAAGTACAATTATTTTTTTCAGCAGATAAGGTATCTTTTTCTTGCTTGGTACAGATTACTTTTAAGGTATCTATTTCATCACTGCTGTCACCCAAATTTGGGTATAGTTCTGTAGTATGGATAATTAGATCATCTTCACTCACAGAAACAGTAAGGTCACTACTACTATTTAAACTTTCCTCTTCATGCTCCTGCATGCGGTTAGTGGAACTCTGATTTTTCAGGTCTTTGTGATCTATAAGAGACAATAAATGAAGAGGCTATTTGTCACCAATTTCAAGGCAATTAAGATCTTCCACCTCATACAGTGGAACGTTAATTGTAAGTAATAAGAAAAGTATATTCTAGCACTTTAAACTTCACTTCTGCATACAGTATATATGTTATTATACATGTTATTTTAGAATTTCAGATAAGATGGGGCAATGAATATTTTCACTTAAATATACATGTTAAAATCAACAGAACTGAAGTAATATAATAACAATAGTAGAAATCTATATAGATTTGCAAACATGATCTTCTTCGATCCTCATAGCAACTCCCCTCAAGTTCTGTTGGCAAATATAAAGACAAGGAAGCTGAGGACAGAAGAACTGAGATGACTTCCCCAAGGTTACACAGCTATCTGAATCCACCACCACCATCACATCAACTACAAACTGTCCACTTCCTGCCTCTTTCACTGATGAAATATTATTATAAAGCTTACTCTATTCCTCATTATACTTAGCCAATACAGAAAGAGCGTACATCTGCACACACACACACACACACACACACACACACACACATTCATACATGCACACGTTCAAAGTTCTAACCTGACAGAGCTTCCCAAGCACAATGATTTTCTTCTGAATGTACATTTTCAGATGTATTACATTCAGAGACAGGTACCAGTAGAGCTGGCTGCTTATTAGTTCCTTCTTTCTTTCTTTCAGTATTTCCCTGTGTCACTGTTCCTTCTTGTGATCCCTCTGATATGTAACAATTGTCACCCTTTAAATCAGCAGCTGTGTGCTCTGGACTTAATCTTCCCTGTAACAGAGAACTGAGTTTTGTAGACTTTTTGCTTTGGGGTAAATGACTCTTGCCATTATTTGTGCTGCTTACTATCTTTAAGCAATGAGTTTGTTCAAGCTCAGACAATGCTGGAGATGTGACTGGCATTTTCTCACCAATCTGGAGAGATGTCTTTCCGTCTATTTTGTCAGACTTATTTAAGCACTGTGTATCACTATTCATTTGTACTCCACAGCTGTCTGTCACATTACTTTTCTCTGCTGTCTGTTGGCATGAATGTGGGTCAGAAATTGAAAAGCTCTTTGTGGGCTGGGAAGATTTCCACTGTGTACTGAAATCTCCAGTGCTTGAGATTGCTGACATTTGGCGGCCCATAAAGATTGTTGCTGGATGATACAATCCTCTTGACATGACTGTCCCTGGGTTAATTCCTAATGGCTTCACAACTTGCAGAACCTAAAAAGAAGTTTAAAGTTAAACACATCTTGTATAAAACAACTGTGCTGTTTTCAAAATCAATGTCATGTCATACTATAAGAATAATTAAAATAGTACATATCACATTCAAAAAAATTTTGCTTCTATAAAATAAAAACGATACAGAAAAGGAAAATATTTTATAAAATTCAACTCTAAGGAAGTGAGCATTAATTAAAAAACTTGAAATCCAGATTTTCAAAAGCAAATTAAACTAGTGACCCAAAATGGTATTTTAAAGGACATATATTTTTATTACATGTAATATAGAACATCCACAAACTCTTAATGCAGTTTTAAGCTTTATTAGCTTAAACGGTGGCTATTATCATCAATTGCATTATAACAACAATAATAATAGCTATTAGTAAATCTTAAAATTGCACTAACACCTTCAAAACACCTTCTATTATAAAATTTGATAAGCACTTTTAGAGAACAAATAAATCTGATATAGGTTATATATGCACAATGACTCTAAAAGTATATCCATATTTGTCATGTTAGGAAAGTACAATCAGAACAAAAAAACAAAAAACCAAAACAAAACAAAAAAAAAACAAACAAAGGGGAAGCCAAAAAAAAAAAAAAAAGTGAAAATAGTATATATGCTTCAATATACATTCAGTCTCCATATCTTTCTCTCTCTCTCTCTCTCTCTTTCTGGATGCAACTGATATTTAATATCCCAAGTATATTAGAATTGTCTTGGATCACTGCATTGCTGAGAAGAGTTAAGTTTATTATAATTGATCATCTCATGATCTTCATGTTACTATGTACGATGCTTTCCTGGTTCTGTTTATTTCACTCAGCATCAGTTCACGTAAACCTTTCTAGGCTTTCCTAAAATCGACCAATTCATTATTTCTCATAGAACAATAATATTCCATTACATTCATATGTAATAATTTATTCACTCATTCCCCATCTGATGAGCATCCACTCAATTTCCAATTCCTTGCCAATATAAAAATAGCTGCTACAAACATTTTTGCTCACAACTCCATTATTTCATCACCAGGAAATGTATCACTACCGTGTTTCCCCGATAAGAAGACCTATCCCAAAAATAAGCCCTCCCCTTACTGTGTAAGATTCCTCTAAAATAAGCCCTCCCCCGAAAAAAAGCCCTATTGAGATTGCTACTATAGTGAAGGTGATCCCCTGTGCTACACACTACATTTCAGTACCCTCTGTATGCACCGTCCCTTCCCCGGGGGAAGCGCACACCTCGGAGGGGCATCCAATCAGAGCTGCAGCAGTGATATTGCTGGACATGACAGATTGGGTCCACTTCTTCTGAAGGAAATGGAGGCGCAAGACATCCAGGACGGAATTCAGGGTATGCACACTTATGACGATGTTGTTGAAGAAGATGACATGATCATTATTGAATAAAGGTACATTTTTTTTGGTTCACATTTACCTGTTTATTAAAATTGCTGTCAATGTTCATTAAAATAAGCCCTCCCCTAAAATAAGCCCTCTGGTGTTTTTCTGTCCAAAAAAAAAAAAAATAATAAGACAGTGCCTTATTATCGGGGAAACACAGTATGTATATTGCTTCAGTTTTACTACCTCACCAGTACCTTTGGTAGCTTCTGCCTCTATGACTGAAGGACTAGAGGGTGGAGCAAAAACACTCTTCACATAGAGGGTTCAAAATTCCAGACATCTCCTGCCCAGGTTGCATGTACCTTCGGATTCTAATGTTTATTGTGCAACAAGAAAATGATATTCACACACATGTATTGTACCTAGACTATATTGTAACACATGTAAAATGTATGGGATTGCCTGTCATCGGGGGGAGGGAATAGAGGGAGGGGGGATAATTTGGAAAAATGAATACAAGGGATAATATTATAAAATATATATATATAATAAAAAATTAAAAAAAAAATTTCCAGACATCTCTTCATTTGTCAATTGTTGCTTTGCTTGGTTTAATTTCCATCATCTCTTCATAATGTCTTCTCATCAGATATTCTCTAGCACTCTTCCTCCTCTTTTCAGCTTCCTTTTGTATATTCTACCCCTCAAGCTTTTAGACTGTACTCCTTAAATGAAGGGAGCTTATTTTTGTTATTTGTATCCCCAATGTTTAGCATAATGCTTAGCATATAGTAACTGCCAAATAAACATTTACTGTAATATCATAATTAAAGGAACTGTACAAACCATGTGGAAAAAATGACAATGATGAGACTATATGTCATAACTCCTGAAACATAACTAAAGCAACTGAGGAAGGCCCACAAAACTTTAACTTGTGAAATGCTTATCATATGCCTTTTCTCTGCTTTTTTGCCCCTCCTTACTATGTGTATAAAGATATGGTTTTGCGTCTTACATTTTCATATCTGTAAGTGCTATTATTTATCATTTTGAGAAAAGAAAATGAATTACTCTTTTTTGCTACTGAAAATATATGTACACATATAAGTAACTAAATTTTAAAAATTGAGCCTTTATCTCTTTCTTAAAAGATGGTGTATGGGAAATTTATGCTCTTTTGAAACTTGTGAAAGCATTTCATGTGTAGAATCCCAGACTGATTTCATAAAATAATTCAAGGCCATTCTCTGGGCATTTGGCAAGAAATTGGCATGTATTTATAAGTGTTTATTGACTCATTCTTGCTTTCATTCCTATAACTAAACAAGAAAATTTCCCCTCTTTTCCCAACAGCAATACCAAAGATAAAATATCCTTCTGGGTCTAGCAAACCTTCTAGAACCTGGTATATATTATGTTTCAGTTGTGTCTGACTCTCCATGACCACCTCTGGGGTTTCCTTAGTAAAGGTAATGGAATGGTTTGCCATTTCTGTCTCTAGCTCATTTAGAGATGAGGAACTAAAAGAACAAGGTTAAATAACTTGTCCAGGGTCACATAACTAGTAAGTATCTGAAGCCACATTTAAATTCAGATGTTCTTGACTTCAGGGCCAGTGCTCTATCCACTAAACCATCTCACTGCCTAGTGTACAAAAAGAGGTTTAAGTGACTTGCCCAGCAAAGGTAGTAGATAATTATTTGTTCTCATCAATCACCAACTTGAAATTATTTTCTCCCAAAAGGCAACAACAATAACAATAAAACAGTAGGAAGCATGATGAGGTAGTACTTTTCTATACAAAGAAGAAAAGGTGTAAATTTATCTTTAGAACTTCCTACCACTACCACAATCTAAGGAATAATCTTTTTACTGCTACAATATGGATACAGATTTGGAAGCCAGTAGTATCCCATCACTATTTCCAGTCAGCTATAAAGAATGTCCTTTAACAAATCTCTTCAGGACACGAAAGGTTTCTGAATATACCTAAATCTTTTTCCTTCTCTAGTGTACACATATGAAATTATAACTTAATCACTCACTTAGAGAGATATCTGCCACAAAATGAAATAACTAAAGTGTGTAGGAAAAAACTTTCATTTTAAAACTCTATGAATTCAAGGAGGCCTCATTCCAATAACTGCAGTAACTGGGTCCAATTTTGCAGTTCTTAAAGGAAAAATTATAATTGTGAAAATAAACATGTACAAAATGGGAAAAGAGAAGGCTAATTAACTTAATGTACAATTATAAAAATTAGAAAACAAAAAATAAACATCCAAAATAATTACAAAATAAGAAATTTTGAATATTTAAAAAGAAATGTATAAATTGGAAACAAAAATAACTATAGAATTATTAAACTAAAAACAGGAATTACTGAAAAGATAAACCCAAAGAAACCTAATTAAGAAGGGAGAAAAATCAAATCATTAAAATAAAAATTGAAAAAAGTTAGAGAATTATCAGAAATTACTATCCATAATTATATAATAATAAAAAGGATCCTTTAAAAGGAGTCACTACAAAAATATAAAATACTTAAATTAATATAAAAAACATGCAAAAAAAATCCTGATCCTGATGGGATTTACAGGTGAATTCTATCAAATTTTTGAGGACAATTAATACTCATACTACATAAATTATTTTCAATAATTGAGAAAGAAAACAGTCTACAAAACTCCTTTAATGATATTGCTTCTTTCAAGATCCTGCCTGGGAGGGGGTAAATGACTGAGGTTGGTACTTCTTAAGACAATACCAATGCGGGGATTTTTTTTTTTCATCTTGTAGCTTCATCCTATAAATCAAAACTCCAGAGACTGAATCTGGGAACTGTTAAAGCACTTACTTCAGCATTCTACATGGGTACTTCTGACAAAAACACTACAACAAAATGTTAACAAAAATTTTCACTATGATCATATTGGATTTATATCAGTTCTTCATAGAATATCTCTCTTCTTATCCTCTATAATACATATTGGTACATGAATTAAGATTCTTTTCATGAACACTGGAATATGAGATGCCTATACTATGCTATGAGATGTTTCTAAGTTCCCTTTGCATACTGAATAAAACAAACTCTGCCAAGTATTTTACTTGCTGCTTGTTCCAGTTTAATATAGGGCAGCTATGTGGTGCAGTGGATAGAGCACCAGACCTGGCATCAAAAAGACTCATCTTCCTGTATTCACATCTGTTCTCAGATGCTTACCAGCTGTAACCCTGAGCAAATCATTTATCCCTGTTTGCCCCAGTTTCCTCATCTATAAAAAAGGAGTGAAGTAGGAAATGGAAAACCCCTCTAGTATCTGCTAAGAAAACCCATGGACAATTAGTATGTCATAGGGTGATGAAGTGTCAGACATGACAGAGTAACTAAACATCATCCTTAAATTAATTGAAGAATATATATACACAAATTGATATTATCTAAAGTAAAATCAGGATTTAATATCATGTTTTGTAAAACATCCTATAGAATTTCACTGTAAAATGATCTCATGTTAGTACGTCATATAATAATATTATCTAAAAAAATATTCAGGTAGTGCCTCTACTCATCCACACTCAATCCTATGATCCTTATTATTTGTAATATCTGACGGTGGCAAACCACAATGAAATACTGTTTATCCCAGCTATGAAACAGTAAAGATATGACAAATCATTTGAATATCATTTGTGAAAAAGCATGGTTGTCCCCTAATTATAAGCTAACGGAGGGTACCTTTGATTTGTGCATATAGATGACTACTGTAAAGACTTATGCAGAGGTAAGAGGCATATGGGTTGATAGTCATTGATAATCATTGGTAACCATTTTTTGGTATTAAAGAAATATAAGATTTTTCCCCCTACATATTTGGTATTGTCCCTTTCTTTAGATATTTCACATACTGACCTCTCAGCACTCTCAAAATTATGTTTCTTCCATCATGAATCTTTTCAATGTGAACTTGGTCTGTTCTGACAGCTTTTCCCAATTTTCCTACAGATACATCTGAGAAAGTGATCCCAGGGTCCAAGTATGGTGTGGTTCTATTGTCCTTGATGTTGAAAATTGTTTATTATCGTAATCAAACATATTTTCCATTTTTTTCTATTCATTGTTCTGTATTCATCCTTAGTGTCTTTGGGTTGACTGACCTGAGGCTAATTTCTTGCCAAGATTTATTAAACTAGTTTTACCCTCTACTGTTTCTCTATGCTTTTATGAGATGATACTACTCAGAATCAGAAGATTCTGTATATATATATCTTTTGTAAGATTTTGATACAAATTCAAAATTCTACATCAATGTTTTTGACCACTATCTCTCTCTGTTTGACAAGTAAACCAAATGGTTGCAGAATAAGTCACTGTTTTTGTTTTTTTATGTCTTCTTGCTATAGAAATAAATTTATGGTGGTCTAGTTTTACAATAACTTTTATAATAGGTGTCACTATATCTGTTGATGATTTCCCATTTTCCTTGCAAATTATTTATTGAAGCAAATCTTTTATCTAAAAATTTGATAGTCTCGCTACATATATACAGATCATTGATGAATATCTCTCAAAATGTTTTTCTCTTGTCAAAAAAAATGTAATCTTCTATTTTTTTTTATTATTACTTAGTGGTCTAATGCCTACAACTACTTTTCCGAAACAGAGTGCTCATGATGTGATATATCTGTGAAGTTTACAAGTTTATGGCTACTCTCATATGTTTTTTTTCTCATTCATGATAATGTTAAGATCTCATTTTTCCTCTATTTTTAATGAAGAAAATGAGTGCCAGAGCATATGCTGATTTAATTGGAAACATCTTATAAAGGTATTCCTTGATCCTCAGCAACTGATACTCATATATAAGAAGTCATTTTTTAATGATAGTCTTTTTGCAAATATGTATTATTAGTATTCCAAAATGAGGTGAATGTCCTAAGAAATCTGGCTTTTTTTTCCCTCTATTAAAAACAACTCTACTGAATTCATTCTTGCCTTTCTCCTAGGGGTACCTGTGACCCATGCATCCAATACATTGAAACTTCGAGCCCCAACTAGAATCACCAAAAATCCTAGTGCCACACAAAGACATCATGACACAACACTATATATGAAAGAGCAAAAGAACTAGGTTTTTACTTGAAAACTTTATATTCAAAGTTAAGCACAATCCTTAAATGGAAAAAAATCAATATTTAATAAATTGCCAGACTTAGAATTTTGTTGCAAAAAAACCTGAACCTTACAGAAAAATTGAATTACAAAATCCAAGAGAAATATAAGGTAAACAAGAAAGACTAATTACAAGGAACTCAATAAGGACAATTCTACCTAAATCGGTCTACTTGTTCAGCACCCCATGAATCCAATGCCAAAAAATCATTTATGCAACTAGAAAAAATAACTTTAAAAAAGTTCATCTGGAAGAATAAGAGGTCAAGAAAAACAAGGGAAGTAATGAAAAAAAATACAAAGAATGGTGGCTTAGCCATATTAGGATCTAAAATTCTAAAGCAGCAGTCATCAAAACTATTTGTTACTGGTTAAGAAATAAGGTGGTAGATCAGTGGAATAGGCTAAATATATATGATACAAAAGTCAGTAACTAGGATAAGAACTCGTTATTTCACAAAAATTTCTGGGAAAACTGGAAAATGTGTTAGATAGAATCTTGATGTGGACCCACATGTCACACCCCACAAAAATATAAAGTCAAAATGAATGCATGATTTGGATATAAAGGGTGATACCATAAGCAAATTAGGAGAGCAAGGGATAGTTTACCTATCAGATCGATCTTTGGAAAAGGGAGGAATTTATGACCAAAGAACTAGAGAACATTATAAAATGCAAATAAATTGAAAAGATTTTGCACAAACAAAACCAACACAAACAAGATTAAAAGAGAAGTACAAAGCTGGGAGAAAAAAATTTTATAACCACCATTTCTGATAAGGGCCTCATTTTTAAAATATATAAAGAACTATGTCAAATTTATAAGAATACAAATCATTCCCCAATTGATAAATGGTCAAAAAATATGAACAATTTTCAGATGATGAAATTAAAGCCATCTACAGTCATATGAAAAATGCTTTAAATCACTATTGATTAGAGAAAACAACTCTGAGGTACCACTTCTCTCACATTGACTAAGATGACAGGAAAATATAATGATAAAAATTGGAGGAAATATAGTAAATTGGGACACTAATGCATTGTTGGTGGAATTGTGAAATGATTCAACCATTCTGGAAAGCAATTTCAAACTATGCTCAAAGGACTATCAAACTGTGCATACCTTTTGAATCAACTGTGCCACTCCTAGGTCTGTATACCAAGAAAATCATAAAGGAGGAAAAAGGACCCAAATAGGCAAAAATGCTTATAGCAGCCCTTTTTCATGCTGGCAAAGAATTGGAAAATAAATAGATAGATGTCCATTAATTGGGGAATGGCTGAATAAATTATGGTATAAGAAAGTAATAGAATATTATTGTTCTATAAAAATTGAACAAGCTGATTTTATAAAACCCTGGATTTACATGAACTGATGCTGAAAAAAGCAAAACCAGAAATATATTCTTCATAGTAACAGCAAGAATGTACTATGATCAACTAAGAAAGACTTCTTTTCAGCAGCTCAGTGATCCAAGGCAATATCAATAAACTTTAAATGGAAAACACCATCTGCATCCAGAAAGAGAACTGTGAATTAGATTCAATGTAAATTGGCAACATGCTATTTTCACTTTTTTTTTTCTCTCATGAGTTCTCCCTTTTGTTTTGGTTTTTCTTTCCCAATATGATTCATAAAGAATGTGTATTTTAAACGTTAATAAAAAAGAAAATAATAAAATAATTTTAAAAGAAGAAAGAAAAAAGATTAACCTTCAATAACAAAGAAACAATATGAAAAAGTACATGAAGAGACAAGAAGGAGAGGAATTGAGAGGATTGGGTCATGTGCCCAGGTCAAAATGAGAGTTAGAGATGAAAAGAAAGTAACACCTGTAATCTCAGTAAGAAAACAGACTTTGGGGGAGTGGGTAAGGAAGAGGAATTAAGAATTTAAAAAAATAGAAAGGTAGGAAGCCTTGCTTTGATAATAGGAAGGGGTTCCATTGATAAATGTTTTTATGAGTGAAAAGAGATATTCTGTACAGGGAAACTCAGAATTTGTCCTAGCTATAGTCTGGAAGGGCTTGGTACATCAAAAATCCACTTGTCTTACATTGACTAGGGAGAGGTAGAACTTCTTGGCAAGGACATCTGGCATTTGGGGAGTTGAGATTTTGAAATAAATGAGGAAAGAAATATAACTGGGGAGAATAGAGACAAGTAGTGGGCTATATAAACAGGGATGTATATGAGTGGGGTTGAGATGGGGATATGCTCTATCATAAAGCAATGTCCTCTCTGACACCTGCAAGAATTGGCAATATTCTGGGGGAGGGGAACAAGGGGAGATCAGGCAAGCTCTACAAGAAAGTGAGAGAAATTATCTAGGATGACTATGCAGATTTATTACATGAGGAATAAAAAGAATATAAAAAGTCTAGATAATTTTAGAGGTCATAAATCAGAAAATGAGGGTATAAAGCAGACAAAAAGAGAAGATGGATAATAATTCTTTTAGAAAGAATTCTTTTAGAGAAATTCTTTTAGAAAGAAGCACCAAAAAAAAGAAATTTTAAAAACTAGTCTATGGAATTAGTTAAAGTGTAGAAGCAGAAATCTATTGGACCAGTAGAAAAGAAAAAAACCACAGAAGGTGAAAATTATAAAAGGAGATAAAATCAACACAGAAAGTGGAACTAAAAAGTAAATCTCTAAAGGGAAAGAGATAACAAATGAGAGAAGGTGATCATGAAATAGGATCAACTTTAAAAAAAATTATGGTAGGGGCAGCTAGTTGATGTAGTAGATAGAGCACCAGACCTCAAGTCAGGAGGACCTGAAATTGGAATTGGCCTGAATCACCTTCTTCTT
The DNA here is from genome assembly GCF_048593235.1 of Sminthopsis crassicaudata. NCBI lineage: Eukaryota > Metazoa > Chordata > Mammalia > Dasyuromorphia > Dasyuridae > Sminthopsis > Sminthopsis crassicaudata. The sequence goes on from NC_133618.1 coordinate 157,515,691, forward strand.
GAAGACCATTACAATTGATCATCACATAATCTCACTGTTACTGTATGCTTCACTTCGCATCACTTCATGTAAGTTTCTCCAGGCCTCTCTGAAATCAGCCTGCTCATTATTTCTATAGAACAATAACATTCCATTACATTCATATATTCATATACTTTTTCAGCTATTCCCCAATAAAACTAAAATTTAAAACACAAGAATGTTAAAGAGGTGGAGTCAGAATGGTAGCAAGAAGCCAGGACATCATCACCAGCTTCCTTCAGATTCAATGCTAGATTCAAGCCTCTGAACAGATTTTGGAGTGACAGAACTCACCAATCAGAGTGCAATAATTTTCCAGCTTAAGATATATTGGAAGAACTCCAAGAGAGCTCTGTCTCAATTAGGCAGGGAAGAATGTAGCCCAGTACTGTATTGCATGGGAAAGATCAAAGTAGGAAGGCCTAGCATGAGGAATCTAGCAGGAAAAGTCTTAGCCAAAGGCAGCATTGGTTACTCAGACCTGGTTCACAGAACCAATGGATCCAGCTAAGACTTCAACTTAACCACAGAAGACAAATTGTGAGTCCCCAAAATTTTACATAACAAGTGGAATTTGGTGAGGCCAACCCAGTGCAGTGGGAAAGCCTGCAGCATCCCTAGCTTCAAAGCAACAGAAAGTCAGTGAGAGGTCCCTGTCCTCCTGCAAAAGAAGCTTAGGACAATTTCCTCTGTGCCCCAGGAGCAGAGCTCAAGTTTTAAAATGAACAAAAAAAAAAGAGTCCTGACCACAGAAAGCTATTTTGGCAAAAGGGAAGAGCAGAACACGAGCCCAGAAGAGGACAGCAATGGTAAAATGCCTCAAAGGGAGATATGAACTGGTCACAAGCTCAAAAGCCTTTCTCTTGGAAGAGCTCAAAAAAAAATCTTAAAAGAGAGAGAGAAGAACAATGAGGAAAATAAATGAGAGCTATACAAGAGAATTATGAAAGTTTGGGGGAAGAAAGTCAACAACTTGGAAAAGGAAGCACAGAAATTGACTGAAGAAAACAACATATACTGAAGGAAAATAACTCCTTAAAAAACAGAATTGGTTAAATGCAAAAATAATTGACCAAAGGCAAAAGGAAGTAAAAAAGCTAACTGAAGAAAATAATTCACTAAAATTAGAATTGAACAAATGGAAGTGAATGATTCAACATGACAACAAGAATCACTCAAAGAAAATTTTTTTTAAAATGCAAAAATAGAAGAAAATGTAAAATACCTCACTGAAAAAACAACCAACCTGGAAAAATAGGTCAAGAAGAGATAATCTAAGAATTACTAGACTACCTGAAAACCATGATTTAAAAAAAAAAAAAACAAACAGCTTGGGCAACATCTTTCAAAAACCCATTAAGGAAAACTGTCCCTAATATCCTAGAACCAGAAGGTAATATTGTCATTATATGAATCTATCAATCAACCTCTGAAAGAGACCCCAAAATGAAAACTCCAAGGAATATTATAGCCAAATTCCAGAATTATCAGATGAAGAAAATATTTCAAGTAGCCATAAAGAAACAATTTAAATATCAAGGAGCCACAATCAGAATTACCTAGGACCCAACACTTTTCACATTAAGGAATCAGAGGGCCTGAAATATGATATTTAAGAAAGCAAAAGATCTTGGACTACAACTAAGAAACAACTTCCCAGCAAAACTGAGCATTAATTTCAGGGACAAAGATAGACATTCAATGAAATATGTCTGATGAAAAGATCAGAGTTGAAAGAAAATATGACCTTTAATTATATAACTCAAGAAAAGCATAAAAAGGTAAATTTTTAAGATTAAAAATTATTTTTAAAGGTTAAAATGTTTACATTGATGTAGAGGGCTAGAACTGAGCAAATGCACTTGGATAATGGAGCATGTGAGGCTAATTGCCAATTGGACAATTCTCTATTAACATGTTTGAAGGATGACCCTCCCCAACTATTCTCCGCTGGCTGGATCGGTGGGTATGGACAAAGAACGGGAAGTGACATGAGTGGGTGGAGTAGTAGGAGGAAATTGATTCATTCTCCTGGCCATGGAGAAAGAGGAAGGAGATGTGGAGATTGCTAGATCTAATCCCTGACCTCGACCACAAAAGACCAAGAATAAAGACTTTTAATTATCCTGACTCTGGCTCATTCTAAGAGATCCAGGGTCCCAACACATCCCAACATGAAATAATCATATTTGTAAGTCTTGAGAACTGTATCTTCCTTCTCTGGGCAGTTAGAAAGAGTATACATAGATAGTGCTTTTATTGTGATAATAAAAAAGAAGAGGTAAAATGGAGTGAATTATACTACATGAAGAAGCACAAAAGATCTATTACAATAAAGGAAAAGAAGGAAGGGGGATGAGTTTTGTTTGAACCTTAATCTCAACAGACTTGATTCAAAGAACCAATAATATACATACATACTCAGTTTGGTATAGAAATTTGTTTCACCCTATAGGGAGACAGGATGGGAAGGTAAGGGGGGAAGCTAATAGAAGGGAGGGAAAAAGGATAATAAGAAAGGGAGGTTAGCTGATCAAGAGGAGGGCAAATTGAAGAAGGTGGGGATCAGAAGCAAAACACTGATGAGGAGGGAAATGGTGAAAGGTGAAAGAAAAGTGTAAATGGGAAGAAATAGGATGGTGGGAAATAAAGTTAGGAATCTTAACTGTGAATATGAATGGGATGAACTCTCCTGTAAAATATCGCATCCTTCTGAATCCAATTCTTCCTGTGCAACAAAAAATTCGGTTCTACACACATATATTGTATCTAGAATATACTGTAATATATTTAACATATATAAGACTGCTTGCCATCTGGGGGAGGGGGTTGGGGGAGGAAGGGAAAAAAATCTGAATAGAAGTAAGTGCAAGGGATAATGCTGTAAAAAATTACCCATGCATATGTACTGTCAAAAAATGTTATAAATATAAAATAAAAAAAATTTAAAAAAAATAAAAAATAAAATAAAATATCGCATCCTGATCCATTCATTCTGGAGAATTGGAGAACAATTTGGATCTATGTCCAGAGGGCTATCAAAATGTTAAAAAAAAATCTTAAAGGAGGGAAAGGGACCTACATGTGCAAAAATGTTTGTGACAGCCCTCTTTATAATGGCAAGAAACTGGAATCTGAGTGGGCATACATCAGTTAAAGAATGGCTGAATAAGTTATGGTATATGAATGTTATGGAATATTATTGTTCTATAAGAAACGATTAGCAGGATGATTTCAGAGAGACCTGGAGAGATTTAGATGAACTGATGCTAAGTGAAATGAGCAGAAGCAGATCACTATACGGGGCAACAATAAGATTATATGATGATAAATTCTGATGGACATGGCTCTTTTTAAATAATGAAATGATTCAAGCCAGATCCAATGATCTTGTGATGAAGAGAGCCATTTACACCCAGAGAGAGGACTGTGGTAACTGAGCATGGATTACAACATAGTATTTTCATTCTTTTTTGCTATTATTTGCTTGCATATCATTTTCTTTTTCATTTTTTCCTTTCTGATAGAATTTTTCTTGTGCAGCAAGTTAATTGTATAAATATGCATGCATATATTGGATTTAACAAATATCTTTACCATGTTTAATATATATTGAATTACTTGCCATCTAGGGAAGGGAGTGGGAGGAAGTGGGGGGAGATTGGAACACAAGATTTTGCCAAGAGTCAATGTTGAAAAATTATCCATGCATATGTTTTGAAATAAAATGTAATGTAATTGTAGGATCTTGGTACTAGCCTGAGTCCTTGATCTTAGGAGAGGAGTGAAGAAGTGGGACTCACATGGATGGTCAAACATGGAGTCCACTTATTTCAAGTTCTTTCAGCCTTAAATATTACAAGTACACTTGCATCACTATAGCACACTGGGCATGTGCTAATTATACTAGGCATGCGCCAAATATAGGATACTGTGAATGGGGAGCCACATAAGCGACTTGCTATTCTTGTATAGATTCTCCTTGCTAATCAATTATCTCCGCTTCAAGTAGAACACAGGTTGTCAAGCCCTCTATTTCCTTCCAGTGAGGAACACAGCACAGCCTTTTGTCAACATCTCTTCAGTTTGTCATGGAACAGCTTAAAATGAAGATAAAAGGGTGAGGCTGATCTCCTCTAGGAGAGAGACATCAGGCAATGAAGAGTGATGAGGCCCAGTGGGCCTCAGCAAGGCATGGCCTCTCCCAATTCAGTCAACATTAATGGCAAAAGTTATCTACTCTCATAATGCCTCAACTTCCTTTTCATTTCTCAATCCTTTAGAATCTATATAGCATCTGAATTTCATTCAACTGAAATTGGTCTCTTCAAAATTATCAATTATCTCTTCATTAACAAATCCAGTGGCCTTTTCTCAATCCTGATCTTTCTAATCCTTCGCAACATCTTAATGCTATTATTATCCTCTCCTTCTGGATACTTTTTTGCTCTCTGTAGTTTTTGTGACAGTAATTTTTTGGATCTCTCCCAGCCTTTCTAACTATCTTTCAACCTATTTTGCTAGACTTCTAAATGAGGCTATATAGAGGGCTGTAGATACTGGGAAAACTCTGGGTAAGGTATAAGACCAAGAGGAAACCTGCTAACAATGTCTAGTTTGGCTCCCCATTTCCCTTTGGTGTTCTTACCTCTCTTCCTGAGAAATCAAGGAGGGTGTGACCACCTGTGTTCTTCTTGAAGGGATACTTACAGCAGGGTGCTTATAGTTAGCACTTTTACTCAGTGTGATTGATGAGATAAGATTCTCTAGTTCACACATACTTAAGAGTACTGTAATGATGTAATCACTCTAGTTGGCACATACTTAATGTGCTGTAATGATGTAATAATACTGAGGTATTTAAGACCTGAGGACTGAAAATGAGAGACTCCATCTTTGACCATCCTCCTGGTGGCTCTCCTGCCCATTCCACTAAGACCAAGACTGGTCCCAAGATCCTCCAGAGAGCTAGTCTGGACACTACAAGGCTATACTTCAAGGTTCTATCTTGTACTCTCTTCCCAATTTACATTCTTTTAATGACCTAAATAGCTCCCAGGGGTTTAAATTTATTTTCATCTATACTTAGGATTCTCAAACTTATATGTCTGCCTTTATCTCTCTCCTGAGTTCATCACCTCTCTCCTAAGTTCATCATCAATCACATACCAGGCAATTCAAACTGAATGTCCCATAGGCATCTTAAAACTAAATATGCATGTCCAAAACTGTGGCCAGAACTTAAAACAAAGTACTAAGTGGAATTGAGGGAGACAATGGTTAAATCTAGTTTAGCAATGATTTAATCCTATCACAAATAATGATTTCCTAGTGATATAATGATTGGTGTATACTCCGCATAGAACAGGGGTTCTCAAACTAGAGCCTTTGGTTCAGATGCAGCCCACTGAGGATATTTATGGGGCCCGAGGGGTTATGGCAAATGGGCTGAGGGGTGAAGACAGAGTGTGAGTTTTTGTTTTTACTATAGTCCAGCCCTCCAACAGTCTGAGGGACAGGGAACTGGCCCCCTATTTAAGAAGTTTGAGGACTACTGGTGTAGAGCACATAAACGAGGAGCCTCAGCCAGAATTTGCCAAAAAGGCAAAGGACTGGCACCAGGAACTTAAGCTCTCGGAACCAAGGAGATAGGCCTCTAAGAAAGCTAACCGGGCCCCAGGAAAGGAGACAAGACTTTGAAAGAGATAATACAGGATTTGGACTTAAACCCCTGGCTATTCTTGTGGTGATTACTGAACTGAAATGAAGGCTGCTTCCAGAGACCCCAAGAAAACCTCAACAGAAAATATTACATTTTAGAGAGAATATTACACAAAACAGAACTCACTATTATTTCCATCCCCTCCTGTTCCTTAATTTCAACAAAGATACCTCAGTCCAAATTCCTTATTTCTGTCAAGGTCACTACCAACTTTTTAGTCACCCAAATTTAAATTTAAGGAGTAATCTACAAATCCTTATTTTTTTCCACTACTTACTTTCAAAGTTACTAAATCTTATTAATTCTAACTTAATGACATCTCTCTCTCATCTGTCCCATTTTTCTTTACTTCCCCTAGTTCAGGTCCTTATTATCTCTTACCTAGATTGACTATTACAATGACCTCCTAATTTGTCTCCCTGCCTCAAATCTGTTTCCTCACCAACTGAACCTCTCCATAACTGCCAAACTGACAGTCCTAAAATACGTCACTGTTTTGTTCTGTAAGTTACAATGGCTCTCTGTTGACTATCGGATCAAAAACAAATTCCCCTATTTGATATTTAAAGCCTTCCACAAGCTACCTAGTCCCTAGTATGTAGAAAATTTATACTATTGTCCTGTGTACAATCTATGACCTAACTATAATAACCACCTCACACAAGACATCACATCTTCCTTCAACATATCTTTATAGAATATGTCTCTCATGCCTAGAATATATTCCCTCCTCACTTTCATCTCTTAGAATCTCTAGTTGCATTGAAAGCTCAACTTAAGTATATCTTCTAGACAAGACCTTTCCTGTTTACTCTAACTGTAGGGGTTTCTTCCCAAAATTACCATGCATATGCTTTGTATGGATTTTATGTAAATTTATATGTATTCCTGTTATTTCCCTTGATAAAATGTAATTCCCTTGAGGAAAAAGACTGATTCATTTTTGTCTCTGTATCCCCAGCACTGAGCACAGTCTACTCCACAGCAGTGATGTACTAAATATTTGACTGAAGGAAACACATTATGGGCTAGATGACATACTATAACTATAAAGCCAGCCTCATACATCCATTTTTTTCTTCCATTCTGGAAAGTACCAGAAAGCTTCTGCTACTACTCTGTCAGTAAAATACCCAGCACAGGTGCCTACCTCTGCAACAAAAGTCTTTTAATGCTGGTCTCCAACTCACCTTTCTTAGGGATATTCTAAGCAAGCTGAGGACAGTCTGGATACAGATAGCAAATAGATGGCATAATCCAGGGAATCTCATCATCATTACCTCTATCCCATGTCTTACTCATCCCCTTATAGAGGTTTATATTTTTGGGGCCAATCCCAGAATGCTCTTTTCTCATCTTCTTTCCAATTTGGCCTAGAGGGGACCTACACAGTTGGGCTTTAGTCCAGGGAGAAAGACAATAAATGACTGGCTTTAACTTCCCTATATCTTGAAGTTCTAATCAGTGGTATATAAACCTTATATGAGAAGCTGGAAGAGTTGGCTATTCTATTCCTCCTTCCACCACGTTTCTCCAATAAAGACCAATATCTACTTGCCACTCTGGCCATAGGGTTAACTTAGAACTTCTAAATTGTTTTGTCTTAGTTATAACTCTGGGTAATGGTATAAAGGGCAAATTGGAATTGTGAGAGATTTAAGGCAGGAAGATGCCTTGGGAGAAATTATTACAATCTTCTAGGCAAGAGGTATTAAGTGTCTGAACTAGGATGACTTCAGTGGGAGTAAAGAGGATAAAATAAATTCAAGGAGGCAAAGTCAACAGGATTTAGCAACTGATTGTATGTGGAAATTGAGAGAAAGGAAAAGTCAAAAAATAACTTTATAATTTGCCAAAATAATCACTCTTCTTTCTATAAAAGATTTCTCTACTGGATGAAATATATAAAACCTTGTTTGGAATTTAATGGTCCAAGACTTTGATCCAATCTACCTTTCAAAGTTTATTTGATGTTATAAACTGAACTTCTACCTGCTCCCCAAATCCAAGATGCTAGCTATCTTTTGCCTGTATTTATTTGCATATCTTTTTATCACTGCCTTTCAGAATTCCTCTGTCCCTTCAAAGTCAATTCAGTCCCTCTGGTCAAGTAGTATTTTCTGATTTGACCAGAGCAAAATATTTTCCCCAGGAATTATTTAGGAAGCACATTGAATATTTCAATTCATGACCTACCATCACTGTTTTGAATTATTTGTATTTATGTACATTGTATGGATAAGAATTGTTTCATTTTTGCAGTTATATTCCTAGAACTTATCACAATGCCTTGCATACAGTAAGTTATCAATAAATATCTGTTGAATTGAATTTAATAAAAAGAGCTCAAGATTAAATGTCTAAGACAATGATGATGCCAGCAAAATTTAATCAAGACTTTAATTGCAATAAAAATTATTTGCAATATTAAACATAATGAGTTGAAGTGCTCTGCAAGACATTCAGATATTCAGTAGAGAGTTAAAAATATGACTTCTTTGGAAAGAAGTCATAACTAGACATATTGATTTAGGAGTTAATTGAACAAAAGATCCCAAAATAGATCACTGTCTTCTCTAACATCTTGTCTCTACTATTTTCTTATTCCAACTTTGACGCCACACCAAATCTCCTATTCTTAAAAATACCCTCATTTTATCTAACCATTCCTTCAACCTTTCTCCCCTTCTCAGGCAAACTCTTTGAGAAGATTGTTTATACAATACATTTCTACTCCCTTCCCTCTCTTTTAAGTAATCTATAATCTGATATCTCACTTCATCATTCAAATGAAACTACTTTCTCCAAAGTTATCAACCTCTTCATTGTCAAATCTAATGACTTTTTCTCAATTCAGATCTTTGTTTGAGTTTTCAACATTATTTGACACCATTGCTCACTTTTCATCTTGGACTCTCTCTCCTCTCTAGATTTTTGGGGTCTTGTTGTTGCTTTGTTTTAACGTTGCTGTCTTTGGTTCTCCTCTTCTCTTACTAATCTTCCTCAGTCATCTTGCTACATCTTCAAACACAGAATATCCATTCCAAGGTTCTGTCCTTATTCCTTTTTTTTTTTTTCTCATTCTATACTATCTCATTTTGTGATTGCATCAACTCCCATGGGTTCATTTGTAATCTCTTTGGAAATGATTCCTGGATCTGTATTTCCAGGCTCTCTATCCTGAGTTCTAATCCCATATCAGCAACTGCCTTTTTGATAGCTTTGAAGGAGATGACCCACAGGCACCTTAGATTCAACACACCCAAACAAACTCATAAGCTTTCCCTCTCCTATACTTCCCTATTACTGTGGAGGACACTATGATCCCCCTGGCTATCCAGACCAATAATCTCAAAATCAACCTGGATTTCATATTCTCATTTTGTCCTCTACACACAATTTTTCGCCAAATCATGCTTGTTGTTTCTACCTTCAGAATTTTTCTCATATTCACTCATCTACCATTCATATTCAGGACTTCATATCTACCTGCATTGAAGGCTATTGCAATAGTTTTCAATTTGGTCTTCCTGCCTTAAAACTCTCTACCATTCCAATCTATCATCCAATCAAATGCCAAAATGACTGTCTTAATGTTTAGTTACATCTATCCATGGCATGTTACACACCATTCCTACTCCATAAACTCTAGTTCCACATTTCTTCCAGGATCAAATTTCATTTGACATTTAATATCCTTCACAACTTTACCTCTCTTTACCTGTTCTGTTTTCTTATATTTAACTTCCCTCTGGGGACCATCTGTGACCAAGCTATATGCTGGCTCTGACACAACATTCCACTTCCCAAATCTTTGTTCTTCCCCCTGCCAGGAATATTTTTCCTTGTCCTCATAACTTTTTAGCTTCCCTGCTTTCTACCTTCTATAGGAGGCTTTTTAGGTACCCCCTTCCCTTTCCCTCACTGATTTCTCTCTGAGATGACCTTCATTTATGTATACACATCTGGGAGTTATCCATTATTTGTATGGTGTCTCCTCCATTAGAATGTGAGTTCCTTCTCAGGAAAGACTTTTTGTCCCTTTCTTTGTACCTTTAGTACTTAATGTGGTACTTGTAAGTTTAATGAATGTTTTTTGACTGACTGATCATGAAAGCAGATAAAATCTGCAAGTAAACACAAGAAAGGATTTATGAACAGAAACATGATGTATACTTATCTTTATAAGAAAAAAGACAGGCAAGAACACAGAAAAGTGAGATTTTTTTAAAGCTGTCAAGAGTTTAATTTCACCATATCCCTCATTAACTGTACATATATTTATGAGCACTTAAGACAAATATTTAAGCTATCCAGAGGGATGAAGACAAATAAGTCTAGATAATTTAAATGTAAATAATGTACAATGGAGAATTTTGATGCTTATTTAAAAAATAAAGATCTTATTCAGACAAACCTACACTAAACTGATTGGCATTTGATTCAGTCTAGTGCCCTCTGATTGTGGTTCCCCCTTTTCCACAGCTAGATCCAGAAACTCATAGTCTTGGAATATCACAGCTAGCTCTTACTACTATCTCTTAGATTGAGAACTTGTACCACTGCCCTGTTATGGCTGTGATGTCTAGGTAGGAAGTACGGGGATGGGGCATGTGTTGTACCAATGCATAGCTTCTACTCCTGAGTATATAACACTTCCATGTTCTTGTCTCTACTAACCTTTCTTTTTGAAACTGGCAATTCGATCTCCCCCATATTTTTTTATTCATTCCTCCTGACTCAGTGGTTGAAATAGGGCAGTTGGAATATACCTTGCTCCCAAATAACACTTCCAAACTCTGCCTACCAGCATCATTCAGTATCCAAGTCTCCTCCTTTGAGGTTTACTCAATCCTTATCTACTATCCACTCAAAAATCCAGTGGCCACTGTCAACCAATCTTTAGGATACTCCCCTGCTTTCTTCAAGGATGTCAGTGAGGGGGCGGAGCCAAGATGGCGGAGAAGATATACGCGATTTTGTGAGCTCCCTTCTTCCCTCATTACCAATTAGTTAAATCAGCCTCAAAAATAACACTGGACTGATAAAAACCACAAGGACTGGAAGCACGGATGCAGGGATGCAGGGCTGGTTTAATATTAGGAAAACTATTAGTATAATTGGCCATATTAATAATCAAATTAATAAAAACCATATGATCATCTCAATAGATGCAGAAAAAGCATTTGATAAAATCCAACATCCATTCCTACTAAAAACGCTTTAGAATATAGGAATAAATGGACTATTCCTTAGAATAATCAGGAGCATATATTTACGACCCTCAGTAAGCATAATATGTAATGGAGATAAACTGGAACCTTTTCCAGAAAGATCAGGAGTGAAACAAGGTTGCCCACTATCACCATTACTATTCAATATAGTACTAGAAACGCTAGCCTCGGCAATAAGAGCCGAGAAAGAGATTCAAGGAATTAGAGTAGGAAATGAGTAAATCAAACTATCACTCTTTGCAGATGACATGATGGTATACTTAGAGAACCCCAAAGACTCTGCTAAAAAGCTATCAGAAATAATTCAGAATTTTAGCAAAGTTGCAGGATACAAAATAAATCCACATAAATCCTCAGCATTTTTATATACCACCAACAAAATGCAACAGCAAGAGATACAAAGAGAAATTCTATTTCAAACAAATGTTGAGAGTATAAAATATTTGGGAATCCATCTACCAAAGAATAGTCAGGAATCATATGAGAAAAATTACAAAACGTTTGCCACAAAAATAAAGTCAGATTTAAATAATTGGAAAGATATTCAGTGCTCCTGGATAGGCCGAGCAAATGTAATAAAGATGACAATACTCCCCAAACTAATCTATTTATTTAGTGCTATACCAATTAGACTCCCAAGAAACTACTTTAATGACCTAGAAAAAATAACAACAAAATTCATATGGAAGAATAAAAGGTCGAGAATTGCAAGGGAATTAATAAAAAAAAAAAATCAGATGAAGGTGGTCTAGGTGTACCTGATCTAAAGCTATATTATATAGCAGCAGTCACCAAAACCATTTGGTATTGGCTAAGAAATAAACCAGTCGATCAGTGGAACAGATTGGATACAAAGGACAAAAAAGAGTACATCTATAGCAATCTAGTCTTTGACAAACCCAAGGATACCAACATTAGGGATAAAAATTCATTATTTGGAAAAAACTGTTGGGAAAACTGGAAATTAGTATGGCAGAAATTAGATATGGATCCACACTTAACACCATATACCAAGATAAGATCAAAATGGGTCAATGATTTAGGCATAAAGAATGAGATCATAAATAGTTTAGAGGAACAGAGAATAGTCTACCTCTCAGACCTGTGGAAAAGGAAAGAATTTATGACCAAAGGAGAACTAGAGATCATTATTGATCACAAAATAGAACAATTTGATTACAAAGTTTCTGTACAAACAATACTAATGTAAATAAGATTAGAAGGGAAGTAACAAATTGGGAAAATATTTTTACAGTTAAAGGTTCTGATAAAGGTCTTATTTCCAAAATATATAGAGAACTGACCCTAATTTATAAGAAATCTAACCATTCTCCAATTTTTAAATGGTCAAAGGATATGAACAGACAATTCTCAGATGATGATATTGAAATTATATCCACTCATATGAAAGAGTGTTCCAAATCACTACTGATCAGAGAAATGCAAATTAAAACAACTCTGAGATACCACTAAACACCTGTCAGATTGGCTAAGATGACAGGAACAAATAATGATGAATGTTGGAAGGGATGTGGGAAACCTGGGACACTAATACATTGTTGGTGGAGTTGTGAAAGAATCCAACCATTCTGGAGAGTAATTTGGAACTATGCTCAAAAAGTTATCAAACTGTGCATACCCTTTGATCCAGCATTGCTGCTATTGGGCTTATATCCCAAAGAAATACTGAGGAGGGAAAAGGTACTTGTATGTGCCAAAATGTTCGTGGCAGCTCTTTTCGTAGTGGCCAGAAACTGGAAGATGAATGGATGTCCATAAATTGGGGAATGGCTGGGTAAATTATGGTATATGAAGGTTATGGAATATTATTGCTCTGTAAGAAATGACCAGCAGGAGGAATACAGAGAGGCTTGGAGAGACTTACATCAACTGATGCTGTGTGAAATGAATAGAACTAGAAGATCGCTGTACACTTCAATGTTGTATGAAGATGTATTCTGATGGAGGTGGATATCTTCAACATGGAGAAGATCCAACTCACTTCCAGTTGACCAATGATGGATAGACAAAACTACACCCAGAGAAGGAACACTGGGAAGTGAATATAAACTGTCAGAATTACTGTCTATCTACCCAGGTTACTTATACCTTCGGAATCTAATATTTAATGTACAACAAGAAAATGGTATTTACACACATGTATTGTATCTTGGTTATATTGTAACACATGTAAAATTTATAGGATTGCCTGTCATCAGGGGGAGGGGAGGGAGGGGATAATTTGGAAAAATGAATACAAGTGATAATGTTATAAAAAAATTACTCATGCATATATAATGTCAAAAATTTTTATAAATAAATAAAATTTAAACAAAAAAAAAAAAAAAAAAAAAAAGAATGTCAGTGCTTGGCTCCTAGTCTTTCCTCTCCAAATCCTGCCCTTATACTATGGGACTTCAATATACATACTGTTATTTTCTCAAACACCTTAACTTCCTAGATCCTCAACTTATTTGTTTCCCATGACATTCCTCTACCCTACATCATTTATACCCTTAATCTTGCCATCAGCCACAAATATACCTCCCAGACACATCCTTCACATAAACAAACTATGAAATTCACTTATTTGATCAGTTGTTATCATTCCTATCTCTGTCTCTCTGCATTGCAACATCAAAACCTCTTCTTTATCTTCACCAGGACCTCCCATCCATCCACCCCTCAGCTCTTCCCCAGACCATCATCCCTACATTAACTATGCTTTTCTTTCTTTCTCTAGCTCGACTTCTTGGTAAACCAGTTCAAGTCTATACTGTATCCTTCTCTTGATTCCCTAGCCTCCTTAATCTACTGCCAACCTTGTCCTACCAAACTCCACACTGATTATTCCCACTATCCACTGCTTTATTCTTACTCATGTGCTATTGAATAAAGCTAGAGAAAAATCACAAACACTGTTCAGATTGGGTCTACTGCAAATTAATAATATATTATCTTAACAGAACACTCGGTGCAGATGATTCTTTTATTAACTCACTATCCCACTTATGACAGAAGTTCTTTCAAATGTTTTCACCCCTCCCCCAAACCTCGAGCCTTACCTTCGTGTCAAGGCCAACCTCTTCTACGTGAACAAAAGATCCTTGTCTTAAAAGACCCTTCTGCCATCCCTATTTTGTTATCTTCCATTGTTTCCTATCTACTACCTACTTCTCCACTGCTTATAAACATTATTCTGTCTCCCTCTTCAAAAAAACAAAAAACAAAAAACTTGCTTAATCCATCTATCCCCACTATCTCTTCTACCTTTTATGATGAAATAAAATGATAATGCCCTTAGAAATTCATCTAAAATAAATGTCTCAACTTCCTTTTTTCTCACTTCTGAACTTAATACAATCTATCTTCCGACTTCATTATTCAACCAAAATTTCTCCCTCCAAAGTTCTCAATGATCATTTAGCTGGCAAATCTAATGGCCTTTTCTCAAGCCTCATCACTTTTTGATCTCTCTGCAACTCTGATATGGCCAATCATCCTCTTTTCCTTTATATTCTCTTCTCTCTAGGTTTTTGTGATACTGTCTATGTCATGGTTCTTCTCTTGCTTTTCTAACTGCTCCTCAGTCTTCTGTGCTTTATTTCAATCCTGCCATGCTGCCACTAACCAAGCTGATTCCCTTAAGTTCTGTCCTGGACCTTCTTCTCTTCTTCCTCTACACAATATTACTCAATAATTTTATTTTATCAGCTCCCATGGATTCAGTTATCATTTCTATGCCGATGATTTTCAAATCTACTTATACATAGTTGTTTGCAAGTTTTCTCCCATATTAGACTGTGAGCTCCTTGAGATCAAGGATTATCTTCTGCCTTTTTTATTATGCTCAAAATGCAGCACAGTGTTTGGTACCTATTACATGGTTAATAAATATTTATGGACTGATTTGCAGAAGGCAATCCATCTCCTGACCCTGAGCATTTCAACTGGCTGTCCATTGTGTTCAAAATTCTTTCCCTTCTTAAACCTATCCCCTGGTTTCCCTGGCTTCCTTTAAGTCCTAACTAAAATCCTACCTTCTACAGAAAGTCTTTCCAAATCCATGTTAATTCAAGGTGTCTTGTCTCTTTTGCTTATTTCCAATATATCCCTGTCTAGATCTTATTTATACATAATCGTTTGCAAGTTGTTTCCCTCATCAGACTGTGAGATCTTGGAGAACAAGTACTTGTATAACGTGTTTCTTTGTGTTTAGTGCAACTATTTAATACAATGCCAGCCACATAGAAGGTATTAATGAATGCAATTGATTGCTTGACTTTTTTTTAGCTTTGTGAAACTCAAGCTCATATGATTATATCAATGGATGTAGAAAAAAAAGCCTTTGATAAAATACACCTATTCCTATTAAAACACTAGAATGCATAGCAATTGATGAAGTCTTTCTTTAAATGATATGTAGTATTTATCTAAAACCAAGAACAAGTATTATCTATAATGGGGATAAACCTGAAGCCTTCCCAATAAGATCAATTGTACCAAAAATGTTATCTATATCAGACAAGAAAAAAAAATGAAAGAATAAAAATAAGCAACAAAGAAACAAAACTATTACTCTTTCCAGATGATATGATGGTATATTTAAAGAATCCTAGAGAATCATCTTAAATGCTAGTGGAAACCATGAGCAACTTCAGAAAAGTTGCAGGCTATAAAATAAACCCAAATAAATCATCAACATATCTATGTACTACCAATAAAACCTAGCAGCAAAAGATAGAGAAATTTCATTTAAAGTAACTACAAACAAATACCTGGGAGTTTACCTGTAAGAAAAAGCCAGGGACAATACACAATTAGAAAACATTTTTCACACAAATAAAAAAGATTTAAATAATTAAATAATATTAATTGTTCATGGATGGGCCAAGCCAATATAATAAAAATTATAATCCTACCTAAGTTAATTTATTCAGTGCCATAACAATGAAACTAAAAAATAATTAAATTCATCTAGAACAAAAGGCCAAAAGTATTAGAATCAATGAAAAGAAAAATGTTAAGTAAGGTGGTTTAATAGTTCCAAATTTCAAACCATTACAAAGCAGTAATATAAACAGTCTAATAATAGTGTCTAAGAAACAGAGTGGTGTATCAGTGAAATAAATTCTATCCACAATAAACAGTAGTAAATAACCACAGTAATCTACTGCTTGATAAACCCAAAGATCTAAGTTTTGGGAGTAAACATTATTTACAAACATTGTTGGGAAAACTGGAAAGCATATTGCAAAAGCTAGGATAGACTCAACATAATACACTGTACACTAAGGTACAGTCAAAATAAATAAATGATTTAGACATAAAAGGCGACATTATGAGTAAATTTGGGTATCACAAAAAAACATGCCTATTACCTTTATGGATAAGAGAAGAGTTTAGGATCCACACAGAAACAGAGAGGATTACAGAAAGTTAAAAAAAGATAATTTTGATTACATAAAATTAAAAAGCCTGGGCATAAACAAAACTAATACAGTCAAAATTAAAATGATAACTAACAGGAAAAGGGAAAAATAGCAAGTTTTAATGTTTTATTTCTCAAATATATAGGGAACTGAGTCAAATTTATAAAAAATAAGAGTCATTCCCCAGTTGATAAATGGTCAAAGGACATGAACAGGTAGTCTTCAAAAGAAATCAAAGTTTATTGATAGTCACCTGAAACAATGCTCTAAATCATTACTGATTAGAGGAATGCAAATTAAAACAACTCTAAGACACAACCCCATAACAATCAGATCATCTAACATGATACAAAAGGAAAATGACGGACACTATGGAATAATTGGGAAACTAACTCTTGGTGAAGTTATAAACTGGTTCAACCATTCTGGAGAACAAAATAGAACCATATCCAAAGGACTAAAAAAGTTACATATGTTCTTTGACTCAGCAATATCACTACTAGGTCTGTATCCCAAAGAGATCAAAGGAAAAAGGACCTATCTGTATAAAAGTATATATAATTACATCCAGCCATTCTGGAGAGAAATTTGGAGCTATACTCAAAAAGTTGTCAAACTGTGCATACCCTTTGACCCAGCAGTGTTACTACTGGGCTTATATCCCAAAGGGATTTTAAAGAAGGGAAAGGGACCTGTATGTGCAAGAATGCTTGTGGCAGCCCTCTTTGTAGTGGCTAGAAACTAGAAACTAAGTGGATGCCCATCAATTGGAGAATGGCTGAATAAATTGTGGTATATGAATATTATGGAATATTATTGTTCTGTAAGAAATGACCAACAGGATGATTTCAGAAAGGCCTGGAGAGACTTATATGAACTGATGCTGAGTGAAATGAGCAGGACCAGGAGATCGTTGTTTACTTCAACAACAATACTATATGATGATCAATTCTGATGGATGTGGCCATTTTCAGCAATGCGATGAACCAAATCAGTTCCAATAGAATAGTAATAACTGAACCAGCTACACCCAGCAAAAGAACACTGGGAGATGACTATAAACCACTACATAGAATTCCCCATCCCTCTATTTTTGTCGGCCTGCATTTTGGATTTCCTTCATAGGCTAATTGTACACTATTTCAAAGTCCTATTCTTTTTGTACAGCAAAACAACTGTTTGGTCATGTATACATATATTGTATTTAATTTATAATTTAACATATTTAACATGTATTGGTCAATCTGGCATCTGGGGGCGGGGAAGGAGGGGAAAAATTGGAACAAAAGGTTTGGCAATTGTCAATATTGTAAAATTACCCATGTATATATCTGGTAAATAAAAACTATTAAGAAAAAAAATTTTTTAAGTATATATAGCAACTCTATTTGTGGTGGCAAATTATTGAAAAACAAGAGGATGCCAATCAATAGGAGAATGCCTGAACAAGTGTGGTATGTAATTGTGATGGAATTACCAAACTATAAACAAGACGAGCAGAATGTTTTCAGAAAAACCTGAAAAGACTTATATGAACAGATTCAAAGTGAAATAAGCAGAACTAGGAAAACATCATACACAGCACTAGCAACATCCTAAAGATGATCAAATCTGAAAGACTTAAATTGCTCTGATCAATACAATTATCCAAGACAATTCCAAAGAACCCATGATGAAAAATACTATCCCCTAGAGAATAAATTGATAAACTCTAAATACAGATTGAAACATTTTCATATACTTTATTTTTACTGTTTTATTTATTAGCATGGCTAATATAGAAATTTGTTTTGCAGGATTTCAAAAAAAATAAAATGCTTTGCAAACTTTACAAAAAAAAGTAAAGTTAGTTTTCTTTGATTTCTGCTAAACTAGTGTAAATCCTAAATATTGGGTAAACAAACAGATTATTCCCCTTGCTTAGGGTCCTGCTTTTGTAAGCAAGTACTAAAATAAATGCATG
Source organism: Sminthopsis crassicaudata (assembly GCF_048593235.1). NCBI lineage: Eukaryota > Metazoa > Chordata > Mammalia > Dasyuromorphia > Dasyuridae > Sminthopsis > Sminthopsis crassicaudata. Next base: position 157,534,063 of record NC_133618.1, read on the forward strand.
CCTTATTATTTATAATTTTAGTTTTTTTAAAAAAAACATATCAGAAACAAGGATCTCTCTCTCTCTAAATGGATAAATATAGATATAGAGATATATTTCCATATATCAACATAAAAGTATTTCTTCACATTTTTAGGGGGGTTAAAAATGCCTGGTTTTTTTTTGTTCATCACTAAGCATGAATTCTTAAGATCTATAGAGTTCCTCCCATCCTTACTGTTTGGCAAAAAGCTGAGTCATAGTTAAAGTGACCATCTACATAATTTCCTCCTTCCACATTGGACCTGGGTAGATAGTAACATTTGTTTACATATTCTAGTCCCAAAATTGCTACAATTGGCCTTTGACTACATTAGCTTCACACAGATCTAAATCTCAGAAAACAGGACAATCTGACAAAAATCTGAAAGCCCAAGTAAGGAAGCAAGATTCTTTTCTATAAATAAGGGAAAATCAAGATACTGACTTTTTGCCAACATGAAATTTGAGGATCTAACTTCTCCTAGATGTTACTATTTATGCTATGGTTTCAAAGCCTGTAGATTCCTCATAAATCTAGGAAAACATCCCAAATTAGGATTACTCTTTGGTTCTTCAGCAATTGTGTTTCTAACCAACTGATTCCAAGAATCACTTTATTACAGCAACATTTCATTATACAGATCTGTTCTCCAATAGACCAAGTTCTAGGCCTGGGTCACTTTCCATTTTTTGGTAAGGCTATAGATTTACCAAAAAAGACAATTTAGGAAGCATTTGTTGCTAAGTGTCAATAAGTACCCCCCCATTCTAATTCAATAATCAAAATTTCGTTTTTATCCTTTAATCCCAGTGTCCAAGTTCTCCTAATTACTACTCTAAAGATAAGTAAGATAAAATCATTTCATTTAGGATTATAATCTAATCTATCATATGTAACCTATTCACAAATAATAATGCAAGTATTAGAAATACCACATGAGAGATATAAACTAATAAGAGAGTTCAGAAAAGAAGAGATATTACTTCCGATTTCCTACACAAGTCCAAGTGAGCTACTCATCTCCTTGGATGATTTACAATTTCTTGCCTCTGAACTTTTGACTCCCAGTCAAGAACATCCTAGTCCCTCATCCTTTAATGTTTAGCTCAAATAAAATCTTCCTTAAAGTTTTCCTAATGATCTCCACCAGAAATATACTTTTATTTCTTGAAATTTTAAAAAGTTCTTTATATCATTTATAGCATTATTTACTCTATGCCTTGGAGGGTAGCTATTTGTGTTTATGTCTAATCTCATATATTTGAACATAAGCCTCTTGTGTAAAAGTATTGTATCATATTTATTAACTTATTTTTCCACAGAATTATAGAATCATATACATTTGTTATAGAGTCTTATGTATATTCTTTTTCTGTTAGTATTGAATTGAATTTGTAAGATTTTATTCTATGCCTTGAAGATAGTCATTTCTAGATTGAGATCATTTTCTACTTAATATGAATGTCCAATTGAGTCCAAAATTTAACCAATTCAGTATAATCTGTACTATAAGAAATTATTTAGTGGATAGACAGCCAGCTTTAAAAACCACGAAGACTGGAGTTCAAGTCCTGCCTCTAAAGCATACTGGCTCCATGATCCTCAGAAAGTCCCAAAACCTCTCAGGTAATTTTCTAGGACTTTAAATGGCAGAGAAACTACAGATTTGTGTTGGTCAAAGGAATTTTTTCTACACCAGTGAAATCAAAGATCTAGTCTTTATCCTTAAAGATGATGCAAATTATTTTAATTAAGCATATTTAATTTAAAAATTAAATATGTATCCAAGTTGAAAAGTTGAAATAAGAATTTCTTAAAATGTTAATTTGGCTCAACTTTTATTTTAACTCAGAATTATAAGATTAAAAAATTACTCAGAAAATTTTAGAGAAAATACTCTTAAATATAAATAAAAACTACTCTATTTTAAAGGATGTTAATACCTATGTGTTGCTCCAACACAAGTAAACCTACAATAACCTGCTTCCAGTTTCTGAAAAAAGTTAATGGCAATATATATAAGAAATCAATCAATAAGTATTTATGTTAAGTACTGAGCTAAATATTAAGAGATATACAAAGATGAAAAATACAAAAACAAATTTTGTGCAAGGTAAAAATTTAAGATTGTAAATATAAAAACATCTTAAGTGTTATTGACACCACAATACCTAGAATGGGTGAAAAAGAATAAAATGATTTGGATTTAAAATATGTTGATTATTTCATGGTCAAATGCCAAAAAGGAAAACCTGCTCAATGATTCAGGAGTCCAATACTACATATCCTATTTTGTATACATCTAATGGAATATAATTCATTTGTCATTAAAGGCCTTTTTGGATAGGTCAAGGTTGCTGGAGTTCATTGCTTTGTATCTTATAGTTTAAAGAATGCTCCAAATTCAATGTTTTTAACTTTTTAATCTATAGGAGAAGAAAAAAAAAACTTCCTATAAACTGAGATTAATGCCTGCTAATGCACTGAAGAAAGAAAAACTGAAACCTTCCTTCTACTATAAAAACAAAATAGTGTGGCCTCTGTTTCTTTTCTGATAAGAGTCTTAAATACCAAACAGTTAACTGCATAATAACATTTACTGGCAGCCAGGCAGCCTGCTTAGCAGATATATAAAGCAGGTAAAAGGAGAAAAAGTTAATTTCTTGGCTGAATGATTCCATCGGTAGCTATAGGGCAAACTAGAAAGTCTTTTAGTAAAGTAGCAGTTGATTCTTCTATCAATCTGCAGCACACATACTCTTCCAAGGAATGCATTAAATATGAAAATCATATCCCGTTATCATCTGTTTCCAGCTTTCAGCCCAGTAAGCTTTTCTTAATGAATGCTGTAGCCTAAGGGACAAGCATGCTGTTGGCTTTTCTGAATAATGGAGTGATGGTACCATTTTTGCTTATTACAATATCGACTAGCTGAGGGGGTTTCACATATAGTCACAAGTGACTACTCTTGCCAGCATGCTCCAAGTTATTACAAGATGTTTTTAGACATTTCATCTAAAAGAGCTTTACTGCTTTTAGTGAAGAAAACATCTATGGTCTTGAACTGTATCATTTATATGGAGATAGGAAGAAGGATTAGAAGCCTGCATTACAGCAGATATATAGCAGAATATATTTAAGTATTCCTTGTCAATCTTTTTGTCTGTTGCTTAGATATGCAATCATTTTTTTCACTTCTGTGAAAAAGGTCAAAATGCACAAAATTAGAAATACAAAACAAGAATCAAAACAGCACATTTTGTTTATTCTTCATTTAGAACACAGTACAGTTTATAAAAATCACTTTTTCCTAGAAAACCAAAAGGTAAACCAAAAGACACTTAGATTTCCATTCTTTGATTTTTGTTCTTTATATTTCAGACTTGTTTTTAGTAAATCAAACAAGAATTGAAAGCAATAATTCCAACATTAAAATTATTTCATGTGATTTAATCAAAATGTGTTTTTATAACAAAATTACCTTAAATAAAATCTTGATCTTAATTAATTATTAGCTCTTTAAAATTTATTAGCTCTTAGAATAAAATGTATTTATTTTAACTTCTTAAGTACCTTTTCATCATTGTCTTGGTGTATGTCTTTCACTCCCAAGTTATTTGTTACTGATAGATGTATCTTCTTGATTTGAGCCTTATATTCCATCTAAACACAAATAAAGCCAATACTAAAAATCATGATATGAACAATAATTTCACCAATTAATTACTGTGCATAATAAGTAACAAAGTAGAAAATGAGAAGTGATTTTTGTGACTTAGAAATTTATGTCTCAGAAAATTAAAGACATCAAATAATATGAAAGATACCAAAAATCCATGGGACCACAGATTCTATAGAAGTTATCTATTACAATATCCTTATTTTACAGACAAAGGACCCATTTTATAAAATTTTGCATGTTTTTCTACACCAAAAAAAAAGTTTACTGAGTCTTCTGTCATCAATTATCAAGGCACGTAAAGCCTTGAAATAAGCAGCAACTAGTTGATAAATTTCTTTGGAGATGATATTAAAAAACTTAAGGCTGTCTTTTCATTAAATATGACTTTGTATAAAATGAAAAAATCAATCCTGTCCATATTCTATGATGCTTTATTAATGTTTGATACTATATATACAAAATTATACGGTCATTAATTTAACCACAAACAATTTATATTATTTTGCAATGAACTAGAAGAAATATAAATTTGCTAATATCACAAATAGCATCAGAAATGTATCTTCATTGATACATTTCTATTTGAAGTGAAATAATCTGACTTTTGCTTAACAACTAAGCAAAAATAAACATTACTTCAGTATATCATTAATTAAAACCTTATTAATATATTATAATATATAGTAGTATATATTATATATAAAATACTATATAGTATTATATATTGTTATATATAATACTATATTTATAATAACATAAATAAATTAATTAAAACATGATTCAAGACAGTGATCTATCATATATACATACCAGAACATTTAAAAATTTTTATCATGCTACATTACAATACAAAACATATCTGTTAAATAACAAAGTTTTAACTCAGATCTTAATCTAATAAAAGACAAAATCTGTACCTTATTTTAAAATATAAAATAGGTAATAATGTCTGAAATACACTTAATTTCTTAAAATATTTTAACTCTAAATTTCATTTTTGTCCCATTATGTGTAATGGTTTTTAAAAATTTACATAATGCTAAGAATATTTTTTAAAAGGATGGTTTGAAATGAATACCATTTTTATGTCCTAAAATAATTACAAATGATTCTTTTAAATGAGTTGAGAGGAAGAAGATAATGAAAAAAGCAAACAAGAAATCTATCCCTTTAAATGGAGAAACTATGCCTTCAAACTTACTACTTAATTTTCTTAGCCCTTAAAGTTAAAAATAAACATTATGTATAAACTTAAAAGAAAAGTATCATTAAAATAAAAACATTAACAACAAATATATGTTTAGTTGGTCAAAAGAGAAATTCTTTTCTACTTCCATACAGAAAATTTTACCTTGCCTACGTCCTGTAAACTTAATAATGACCATTCACATTTTACAAACCTTACCTCCACACTGGAATTGAGCCAGTGTTTTACCATTCTTTGTTCATCCATTTCTGAGTAGTAATTGCCAAAAACGATGCCTGTTCTCAATAGACACAAGTGTTTTATTCAACTCCTTCTCCCTACTAAATGTGAATTGATAGCAACATAAAGACTTGGGGGAAAAAAAAAGATAAAAAAATCACATGTAAAAGTCTAGTCAGGATTGATGTCAATGCATTTGAAAGACTTATTGAACAGTAGGCACTTTCTTCTAAATTGACACTGTAAATAGAAATTGTACATTTTGAAATCAGAATAATTGATATAAAATGTGTTTTTTTTTTACCCTGAGGAATAAAACTCCTCTAAAAATCCTTTACTCTTTCCTAGCCTCATGATTTGCATATACAATAGAAGCAGTTGAATAATAAGGATAAAAAACCCTTTCTGACACATATTGGCTGCATGAACTTAGGGAAGTTGCTTAACTTCAGGGTCGTGGTCACCTGTATGACTATTGTTAGGCAGCAGAGCAGTTGTAGATCTGTATTGTTAGAAGCAATTTTATCACTGAATTTCTCACACCAGTGATATTATAAGTTCAAAGACAGGAAACACAGGGAGAGACAGAAACACAGACAAAGAGAGCATATTCCAAGTCTTTTTAAGCTATTAAAATTTGTATTTCAGAACAAATTCTCAGTAACAGAAAAATCACCACATTGTTACTCACTGGATTATATAATATTTGGATTTATATTTCTACATGTATAAATTTAAATAACCATTCAAAAGTATGTCCCCATTTCAGCTAGTAATATTATTTTTACAAATTAACTAATGAATATATATTTATATGTTATACAGAATATAATCTACACTAAATACTTGACAACAATCCTTCTAAAACCTTTTCTACTCAAAAATTTAGCACTGGATGAAATTACAGGGACTACATTCTTATTTACCTAAATTTCGAAGACTATCTCAAATTTTCTTAACTTCTCCATTCAAGTTTTATTAATTTTACTTTCATAACATCTTAATGGCACGTTTTACTCTCACCTTATAAAGCAACCTACTCTATTTCCTTTCCTTCCAAAATATCTCCTTCAGACCATATTCCTTACTATTAACTCTCACTACTTTAAGTACCAAATTACTTCTGTCTATATAGTATTTTCTGATTCAAAACAACTGCATATATAATCTCTTAGATCTCACTTTGAAAACATAGCTATTAAAACCCAGGATATTAAACTGACCCCAAAAATAGCATTAACTTTTATGTTATCCTTATGTTAACTTTTTAGCTTGCACATGTTTGATACAAAGTCTGAATATGGGAAGACTTTTCTACTGTATTCATGATTTACTATGGAAAAATAGATTGATACAGCACAACATAAAGGACATATACATAAACTTAAATGTCTAGCAATTCTTTTGTTTCTTAGACTAATATAAAATAGCTTTTTTGAGGCAATGCTTTTCTAAAGGCTAACAAGAGATTTTACTTCTGAAAGAATCATTAGTATTATCTTGCCCAGTATTGATAATTTTATTTCATCGCAACTATATCCTCAGCATCTAGCATTGTATCTAGCACATAATAAGTGTTAGTATTTAATGAATGTTTAACTATTAAATCTTTTTTTATTTATTTACTCTGTGCTAAGTATTGTCCTTCATTTCCTTCATCTTATCTGTCTCTTTTCTGTAAATATGTCTACCATCATCCAGTAGTGCACAACTGAATTTAAGAGTCAGGAAGATCTGAATTCAAATCCTACTTCAGACATCTGAAATCTGATCCTAAGCAAATCACTTAAATTCTTAGCTTCCTCATTTGTCAAATGAGTAAATGGGAATACATGGTTTCTAAACTCCTTTGAATCTCTAGATGATCCTTATGATCTCAGAATTCATTCTATTTTTGCTTCCTCAGATTCATAGTTCATATCAATTCTCAGTAATCACCAAATTGTTGTTCAATGTATCTATTAATATTTGCATGTTTCATCATTTATAAAATCTGATACCTACTGAATATGTCTCTTCAGCTAATTAGTCCTGTCATATTGATCATACTTTCCAAATTAACTGAATATATCATTAAGAGGTATAAAAGTACTTTCAAAATTTGGATACACAATTTTATAATTACATGGAGAAGAATCACATTGATTTCATTTTCTTTATATTGCAGTTGTACATATTGGCAACTTGATAGACCAATTTTTAAATTAAAAACACATTTACCAAGTACCTATTATGTACAAGGAACTACTGTAGGCATTAAGGGATGAATGAGACAGAGGCCCTATAATCAAGAATCTAGTCTGAAAGAGAAAAAGGCAAGTTCACAATATAACAAAGTACACTTAAATGTTTAAGAGAAGTACAAAGAAAATATTTTATCTTCAAAAGTCATTAGTAAAACGCTCTGTAGCTATGGCTAAGAAATTAGGAAATCTTTTTAAAAAGCCACTCTCAAAAAAAAATTACTCCAGTTTCTTTCCATCTGAAGCATTTGATAAAGGCTAAATGTCAGCTATTGCTCACAAGTTTGCATATATAACCAGTACTCATAATAAAGGGCAACATTAGAGACATTGAAGTCATGATTAAAAATGTCAAGATTATATCCTCTGGAGATTCACTTATTTCCCACATTTTTTATGTTCTTGAAAAGCAGATATATAACCACTTGTGAAAAATATTTCTTCTTACAGACTCAAAAAAGTACACAGAGTATAACTAAGTTATTTTATCACACTATTTTAATAGCTCTATAACAGTTTTCTAATTTATCATCTGACTGGAAAACAATAATTCATACTAAACAGAACTCTGGAAGTTCCAATAATTTCCCATGTAGAACTTCGCCTATTTAAGTGTTTCAAAAACCTAATAGTGGAATCTTCTTTTTGACGAAAGGTAGGTAGAGTGCCAAGCCTGGAGTCAATGATATGAGTTCAAATCCAGACTCAGATACTTAGTAGCAGTCACTTCACCTTATTTGTCTCAGTTTTCTCATCTGTAAAATGTGCTGGAGAAGGAAATGACAAACTACTTTAGTATCTTTAATAAGAAAATCCCAAATGGGGTCATGAAGAGCCAGACCCAACTGAATTACAAATCTAATTTAAATCTTTTTCACTGACATTTTTGGTGGAACCTGTTAAGGGACAGATCAATTCTCTGAGAGCCTCCACAGCTGTGGATCATAACATCTAAAGGAGCTGCAAGGCATCCTTTTTGACATAGGTGCTGCGGACTAGGAATGAGATTAGAGGCAGAGGGAAAAGGAGGGAGGCCAGACAACGCAACAGTCTCTCAGTCAGAGAAGTCAGAGAACAGCAACTGCCTCTCAGTCTCGTTGTATCACCCTCTCATAAAAGGAGATTCATTCTGGGTTGGATCTCCAGCAGTCAATGTCAGGTGGCTCCCGTGTATTCCAACAGAAACCCAAATAGGTGCTCCTTTATCCATATAACAAAATAAATTTTCATATATTTGAAGGCAGAGTAACACAGTGCATTAAACAGTGGATTTGGAATCAAGAAATTCTGAGTTTTAAGCTGGTCTCAGAAGCTTATTTCTTATGTGATGATCCTGAAAAACTCAATTAACTATCATCAGCCTCCATTTCCTCCTCTGAAAAGTGTGGATAATAATAGTACTTACTTCACAGGATTGTTGTGAATATAAAGATAAAATACATAAAGTTCTCTGCAAAACTATCTATCTATATCTCTATATGTATGCATATACATATATATGTATATTATATAAATACATATAACATATATATAGTGAATCATTATTATTATACAAAACCTAAAATGATGATTATGCAACATTACACAAGTGAAGAACTTTTAAAAATTAAATTTTGAGCATTCCTAAATATTTATTTGTGGAGAAACCTGGCTTTTAGCTAGAATTTTCAACATTTACACCAAAGTGAGGCCACAGTTATGTACAACAGAGTTTCTAAATTTTTCCACTTGGGGCAACTAGGTAGCACAGTGGACAGAGCACCAGCCCTGAGGTCAGGAGGACGTGAGTTCAAATCTGGCTTCAGACACTTAATACTTCCTGGGTGTGTGACCCTGGGCAAGTCACTTGACCCCAATTGCTTCAGGGGGAAAAAAAAAGTGTGTATCACCCCTAGAAATGTTTACACAACCTCAGATAAATAGGTATATGGAATAGAAATCAGAATAAGAAATAAATTTACTGATAATACATCATAATTTCATGACACATTCAGTTATGTAATCCCATGTGGGATTACAACTCATTAAATTGTTAAATTCTTAAATTAGAAGCTTTGATATAGAGACATTAATTCTCTTTTACAGCTTCAATTTAGAATAATTCATGAAAATAATATCACTAAAGATTATTGCAAAACAATATATCTAAGACTAGCACTAGAACCAGCATTTCAAAACTCAGTTCTATGCTGCTTCTATTATACCATATCTTCTTTACTTAAATCTAATTTCCTAACCCCAAAGACACTTAAAAAAAAAAAAAAAAAAAAAAAAAGAGCATCAAGGAGTACTCTCTTATAGTTCCTATATATTGTATACTACTACTATTCAGAAGCCCACATGACTTATAAAGTAGCGGAAGAAAAGCCTAGAATAATCATAAGCTTGCAATGCCCAAATCAATTACTCAAGTTAAAAGGAATCCTGAACCACAAAGTTAAGAAAAAGAGACAAATTTGTTAAGATCAGTTGTTTCCCTCTTCTAACCTTTACTATCAAAACCAATTTGTTCTATTATTGGAACAAAAAATTATAAAAACAATGGTAAGAACATTCATGGAAGACTGTCAAAAAAGAAATTCTACTTACCATACATATTAGAAGCAAAATAAATTAAGTCTATGTTCAATTCAGTTTAATAAATGTTTCTTGTAGATGGCTGTAATGTTAGGCTTCTTAGTTCAGGTTTGATGCCGAGATGAAAAGAGGCATTTAAAAGTCACTGAATAGATTTTTTTTTATTCTAACATATAAAGGGCATGCAAGTAGGGTACAATGACACTTTGTTTCTCTGGACCCAGCCCCTCTCTTTTCCACATGGTAACTCATCTGTTTGGAGTAGGATCTTGGTGAAGGACATATTGACTCAAGAAACTTCAGAAACCTTTCAACTTTAAAGGGTTGAGACTCACACAAAGTTGGAAATTTTTATTAACTGTATATGGCCAGGGAGCTGCATCAAAGAAGCTGGCTCCCAAAAACAGCTTCAATTCCTATTAGGAAAATCTAATATTGTCAAAGAAAGGAAAAGGAGGGGCCTATGCCTACCCCATGTTGTGGATGGGGGCAAAAGAAATATAGGAAAATATTAATCTTATCATAGTGTTTATTAAACATCTACTATGTCACAGACACTATGGTTGGCGTTAGGACCATAAAGACAAAAATTAAAACTGTCCCTGCCCTCAAAGAGCATTCTACTTGGAGAAAAAATATGTTAATAGGTAAGTACATGAAAATTAGATGCAAAGTAAATAAAAGGCAACCAGAAAAGGACAAGTCAGGAAAAGACTTCTTTAAAAAGAGGGCATTAAGACAAGATGATATGAGAGGGACAACACTAAAGATCTATGAAAAAAGTAGGAAATGTGATGTATACAAGTAACAGAAAATAAGGGAATTTGGTTAGAGTTTAAAGTAAGAAGTTGTGTATAATCAACCTAGAAAGATAAAATTAGTAAAACTGTGAAGGTCCTTATTCTGTGGGGAAATTACTTTACTATTTATACCAAGTTTTATGTGAAGAGAAAATTGTCTAATTCTAATGCTTACAATAGGCATCAGGCTGACCTTAGAGATACTACAGAGAAGGAAGATATTTATATACTAAGATTCCACACAAGACTAATTTTGGATCTGCTCAAAACCTGTTTGGGGGTTCTTCAAATTAAATGTTTATACTTGCCATGCTGATATATTTCAAGCAACTTCACCTGGGACTGGGAATAGTTCATTTATGGAAATTGCCTACGAGTAGTTTGGGTGCTGGTACCTGCTCTAAAATCTGCAAAATATAAGACTTACAGAAGATAAGAGGAAAAATGTATACTTTATCTAGTTCTCCTTTATGCCAAATGATCTAATATAATTCTTTATATATTTTTTCAGGTTTTGGGGTTTGTTCTTGACCTGCAATTATGGTGTCAGAAGTGGGACCCCTAATGATTATCCCAAGCCATGGAAACCTTCAGTTTGACTATGGAAGCTGAGTAAGACTCTACATTCTCAAGATTGACCTTAGGGAGGTAGAATTGACCAATACTAGATGAAATCAGACTTGGTGAATGCTCTGGGTTCAAATCAAACACAGCCAAGGACCAGGATTAGGACTGGGGACTCCAGGCATCCAGTAATTCAAAGAGCTGTTTGGCTTTAACTCAGGGAAGGACTTAGTGAAGTTAGAATTAACCAAGTTGTAATTTGGAACTATGCCCAAAGAGCTATGCATACCTTTTGCAGTGCCAATACTGTGGATCACTTTATCAGATGTTTGTATAATTGACTGAACAACTCTGATGAGCTATTTGCCCAAAATTAATTCTATACAAAGACAACCCTAAATTAGTAAGAATAAACAGTGAAATGGGCTTTGATTGGGACTTTCATTTCCAAAGTTTTTTGGTGTACACAAGGTCATATTTACCTTGCAGATTTTTGAAGGGGAACATCCACTCAGCCACCAAGACTGCTACAAATACTAGCAGAAAGTGAGCTTAGAAAGGTAAAGTCTCATACCTGAAAAAGCTCTCAGCTATTTCAAAGAGAATGAATGAATGAGCAAAGACTTACTCTCACTGATCTTTGATTATACTTTCAATGTGAGAAAAAAAGGAAAAAGTACTGCAAGATACATTTTCTCTCTGCCTTTAAAGCCCTGGCCAGGATGCAATTGCAGAGATAATAAACAGATAAAGAAAAAAATCTTTTTTCTGGTTCATCAAATTTTATGGCATTATAAACTAGAGATTAAATTTGTAATTGAAATGCAATATTTTTATTGTAAATTTTCAAATTGTTGTTTTAAGGTTTTTGTAATTGCTGAAATATTTTAATGGATAGTTGGGAGGCTTATAGCTTGGATTAAGATTATGGACAAAGGGCATGTGGCTTTATTACTCTTTCCCTTCCATGGAGAGTGAAGTATAGTCGTTTTTCAGTCATGTCCAATTCTTCATGACTCATTTGAAGTTTTCTTGGCAAGGATACCAGAGTGATTGCTATTTTCTTATCCATATCATTTTACAGATGAGAAACTGATGCAAAGAAGGTAAATTGACTTGCCAAGAATCACCTAGCTAGTGTCTGAACTTTGAATTCTGGAAGAGTAGTTTTTCTTTTCTTAGCCTGTTGCTCTATCCATTGCATCAGTCACTCTGAGAGAGTATGAAAGATGCATTGTTTTAGTAGTAAGTTACTTCACCAACTGGAGGATAAACAGAACAAGAGCATTTCATTCAACAGATTTTAATTGTTTATGTAAATTAGTAGCAACCTCCTAAATTGAAACAGACAATGCAACTCAAAAAGCAAAAGTTTACCAATTAATTGATTTTGTATAAGAAAATCTGTACAAGAAAGATTCATTAAAATATTAGACTAGAACATGAGGAAAATATGAAATGGATTTTATAAAAGTGGCAAAGATAAAGTGAAATAAATAATGTATCAATGTAACAATACAGTTCTGAAGTTTTTAGGGCTTTAATCAAAGTCCAGTGGAGGGGAGAACCACAAAGAAGCTTTAAACAAATAGAAATAAGAAGAAAATGGGTAGAATCTTAAGAAACATTGAGTCCCTTTGCATTCACAGTGTGAATGGAAAGTAATAATAGTAAGGGTTAAGAGTTTTAAAGAGATTTGAGGAAGTTTTTGATCCTACTAAGATAATAAAAATATGAGGGGCAGCTAGGTGGCGCAGTGGATAGAGCACCAGCCTTGAATTCAGGAGGACTAGAGTTCAAATATGCTCTCAGACACTTAACAGTTCCTAGCTGTGTGACCCTGGGCAAGTCACTTAACCCCAGCCTCAGGGAGAAAAAAAAAAGATAATAAAAATATGAAAAACTTTTTGGATGGATGTTTGTTAGCAATTTCAGGTAGACAATAGTTGTATTTATCAAATAGAAAATATAGAAATTAATTTAATCATGGAATTGAGTTGTTTATTGTTGTTGTTTAGAATTAGAATGGAATGGATAAGATAATTTTCTATAAGAAGACTCAGAAAAATATTCAATTTAATTGACGTTGACTGGGAAAAATGTTTTGAAATCCTTAATACAGTTTATGTTACTATTAGACTTCTAATATTTCTCTTATTGTAACTTTTAGAAAGTTATGCCTGAGAAGTCACATGAATCTGAAAAATAATACCCAGAGGGTGATAAAATTGTATCATCAAAATTTAATTTTCTTTTTTAAACCTGATACTGTTAATTATGAATTAAGCTGTTAAAGAATGTGATCATATTTTTAAAAAATTGTTAAGTATTTACTTGATTATATTTTACTTTAAAATGGATAAAGTTTGGGGGCACTTTCTATTTGGGCAAGGTCATAGGATTTTATCACCCTTGCTCATAGTATGTTGTGATATTCTAGAATAATTAAGAGGTTTGATCAGAAACTGAGACCTCTCACAGTTGAAGTAAGAGGGTTTACAAATTTCTGTAAAAAGGAATGATTCTTATTTGACTGGCTGGTTGGCCATCACTTAGGAAAATTAGAAAAATGTATTTAGAAAAGTACTTATATTAGATTTTGAATCGTTTTAGTATCCACAGACCTTTAAATTTAAGCATTTTATTTTTGCCTATGTTAATAGCCCTCCTTAAAGGAATTCTATCAATTTTTAAACACTATTCTCACAACTAAAGAGCTGGGTAAAAATCTCAAAGGATGTTCACTAAAATAATCCAAGTCAATGCTGTATTCCTCACTAGTTATTTTATCAGACAGTATTGATAAGTACAGCCTTTTAATACATCTCATATCTGGTAGTATTAAACCTGCTTTCTTTACAATTTTTCCCCATGGTCCTTTGATATTCTTGAATTTTTGTTCTTCTAAATTAATTCTATTATCACCTTTTTTTTTAGCTCAATAAAACTTTTTCGGTAATTTAACTGAGGTAACTTTTGATAAAAATATTAGGTAGAATTATCATTTTTATTATAATGGTTTTTCCCACTCATGCACAATTAAAATTTTTTCAATTATTCAAATCTTACTTTATTTTTATAAAGTATTATAGGTTCCTAATTTGATGATGTTCTTATAGCTCTATTGTTAGTAGGGTTAATTTTTCTTTTTTTCTTTTGGAAAATGACTTTTAACATTTTTTAATTAAAGTTTTTTATTTTCAAAATATATTCATGGATAATTTTGAACATTCACCCTTATAAAATACTGTGTTTTAAATTTTTTTCTTCCCTATCCCCCACCCCCTTCCCTAGAAGGCAAGTAATTCAATATATGTTAAATATGTGCAATTTATATATGTGTGTGTGTTTCCACAAATATGCTATGCAAGAAAAATCAAATCAAAAAGGAAAAGAATGAGAAAGAAAACAAAATGCAAGCAAACAACCACAAAAAGAGTGAAAATTCTGTGATCCACATTCAGTTCCCACAGTCTTCTCTCTGGGTACAGAAGGCTCTCTTCATCACAAGACCATTGGAACTGGTCTGAATTATATCAGTGTTGAAGAAAGCCATATCCATCAGAATTGATCATCATATAATCATGCTGTTGCCATGTATAATAATCTCCTGGTTCTGCTCATTTCACTCAGCATCAGTTCATGTAAATCTCCCCAGGCTTCCCTAAAATCATCCTGCTGATCATTTCTTACAGAACAATAATATTCCATAACACTCATATACCACCATATACCACTTATTCAGCCATTCTCTAACTGATGGGCATCAACTCAGTTTCCACTTCTTGCCACTACAAAAAGGGCTACCACAAATATTTTTGCATATGTAGGTCCCTTAACCTCCTTTATGATCTCTTTAGGATACAAGCCCATTAGAAACTGGATCAAAGGGTATGCACAGTTTGATAGCCTTTTGAGTATAGTTCCAAATTGCTCTCCAGAATGTTTGAATCAGTTCACAACTCCACCAACAATGTATTAGTGTCCCAGTTTTCCTATATTCCCTTACAATTGGCCATTACCTTTTCCTGTCATCTTAGCCAATCTAAGAGGTATGTAGTGGTAGCTAAGAGTTGTCTTGATTTGCGTTTTGATGATCAATAGTGATTTAGAGCATCTTTTCATATGACTAGAAATGGTTTTAATTTCATTTGAAAACTGTTCATATCCTTTGATCATTTATCAATTGGAGAATGCCTTGAATTCTTATAAGTTTGAATCAATTCTTGAATGTAAAAATTTTTCCCCAGTTTATTGCTTCCCTTCTAATCTCGTCTGCATTGGTTTTGTTTGTATAAAATTATTTTAACTTAATATGATCAAAATTATACATTTTGTGTTCATTAATGTACTCTAATTCTTTGACCACAAATTCCTTCCTTCTCCACAGATCTAAGAGGTAAACTATTCTTTGTTCTTTTAATTTGCTTATAATATCACTCTTTATTTCTAAATCATGAACCCATTTCAACCATATCTTGGTATATATTGTGTCTTGGTATATATTGTGTATTGGTGTGGGTCAGTGCCCAGTTTCTGCCATATTAATTTCCAATTTTCCCAGCAGTTTTTGTCAAATAGTGAATTCTTATCCCAAAAGCTGGGGTCTTTGGGTTTGTCAAACACTGCATTACTACAGTCATTAACTATTTTGTCCTGTGAACCTAACCTATTCCACTGATCTACTACTCTATCTCTTAGCCAGTACCAAATGGTTTTGATGACTACTGCTTTATAATATAGTTTTAGGTCTGGTACAGGTAGGCCCCCTTCATTTGCATTTTTCTCTTTAATTCCCTTGAAATTTTTGACCTTTTGTTCTTCCAGATGATCTCTGTTGTTATTTTTTCTAGCTCTATAAAGTATTTTCTTGGGAGTTTGATTGGTATTGCATTAAATAAGTAGATTAATTTAGGTAGAATTGTCATTTTTATTATATTCACTCAGCCTACCTATGAGCATCTGATTATTTTTTTCAATTGATTAGATCTGACTTTATTTGTGTAGAAAGTGTTTTATAGTTGTGTTCATATAGTTCCTGACTTTGCCTTGGCAGGTAGACTCTAGTAGGGTTAATTTCAAAAGGTTTGAGCAGGTTTTCTCTATAAACTATAACTATAAACTAGTTACTCAAAAACAAATATAGGAGATTGTACTAAATTGTATCGAGACTTAATACTGACAAGTTTTAGCAACATTGACTAGGGAACCTCTACAGGTTACTTGGAACCATAGAAACAAATACACAAGGAAGAACTTCTCCCAAAGCTGCCCTGAGGATGTTACCTATTATAGAATTTCCAAAGGAAGAAGAGACCACATGACTACATGTGACAGCAAAGACCCAAGATGAAACAGATGATGAAATGGATTTTAGGAGTGAGTTTCCAGGAACAAGGACACTTGACATTTTTTGATATTGATAATCATTATTTCATTTCTTTGGCTTTAATGTTGCATGGTGTTCAAGTTGCTTGCAAGAGAAGAGTATGCCCAAATTGCTTTTTTCTTTTATTTGGGAATCAAAAGCATTCCTTCTATAACTTTAAATTAATTATGTCTTTCTTCTGTTAATATTAACCTCATCTAGCCAAAAACTGACTTATGGAATAAGAGTATTATCTGTTTGATATTCTTCAGGATGAAGCCAAAGGCTGAGTTTGAGCTTTCCAAAGTGATTTAGTTATTTGTGGATATGGAAACATATCCACAACAGCATATGGAAGATGTCTAGTTTTCTTGGTTACCTTGGTAATACATTGTAAATCTCTCCTTTCAATCAGACTACTCATTATAATTTTTTAAATGTAATTTAATCTATAACCTAACCTACTTTACCTAGAGAGTCTATTTAACCAGTTTTATCTCTTTAGGAAACATATGATTAACTAAATTTATATAAATTATCTAAATTCATTTAGCTTTTAAGACAACTGAAGGGAGCATAAGATTATGATTTTTTTTTGTAATTATCATTCAGTCATTTCAGTTACGTTTGACTTTTCATTTGGGTTTGTATGCTTTTTTGGCAAAGATACTGGAGTAATTTGCCATTTACTTTTCCAGATCATTTTACAAATGAGGAAACTGAGGCAGAGTTTAACTGACTTGCCCAAGGTCACACAGCTTGTATGTTTCTGTGCTCAGTTTGAAACTCAGCAAAGTAAGTCTTCCTGAATCCAGAGCCAACACCCTATTCACTGCACCCTACTAGATTCCCAATAACATTTTTGGTGATTCTTGTATTCATATGCATTTTTTCCTTCTCTTGCTTTCAATACCTGGGAAAATTCCCTATTAAACTATACAGTGTACTTGATTCCCAATACAAATCTAAGCCCCCTGATTCACATATCCTAAAGCAATTCCTCAGATTTTGACATTGGAAGAACTTGTCAACAAAACTGGTCCTTAACTCTCCTTAAAGAAATTCTATCAAGCTTTAAATAAAATAAGTAGTGAAGAGATAGCATTCACTTGGCTTATTTTAATGAACTTCCTCCTTTGAGACCTTAACCCAGCTCTCTATTTATGAAAATCCAATAATAGAGGAACTATGGATAAAAAATTCTATATTTATTATAAATATTGTTTAAATCTAGTTTTATGTGGATAGGAAATTGTACAACCTAAAGTTTACTACAGAGATCAGGCTGACCTTACAGGAAAAGGAAAGTCAGATGATTGCAATCAATACTTAAATCCTGCCCAGGTCTTGTTTTTCATCTACCCAAAGTTTGAGTTTTAGGTTCCCCAAATTA
Organism: Sminthopsis crassicaudata; assembly: GCF_048593235.1. Taxonomy (NCBI): domain Eukaryota; kingdom Metazoa; phylum Chordata; class Mammalia; order Dasyuromorphia; family Dasyuridae; genus Sminthopsis; species Sminthopsis crassicaudata. The sequence continues at coordinate 157,552,138 of NC_133618.1, forward strand.
CATTAAATGTTTATACTTATCTACTAATAAACAAACAATCTTATGTAGGAATCTTTTTTTTTTTTTTTTAAGAAACTGCCTACATGCAGAAGAGGTAGCCATACCTTTTTTGACTCTCTCTGCTCCTAAATGACTTAAAAAATTCTTTATAAAAAGTTTTAAGGATGGGGGGGTTATTCTTGGTTAATGCCAAAGGAGTGTGTATCTTATTCTCAAAACAATCAGACACCACTAAAATTTCACATACAGAGTAGTAACATAGTCACATCTGAACAGCAAGAATGTCAATTTGATATAGACAACAGAGTCAAATTTGTAAGACAAGTCATTCCCCAATTGATAAATGGTCAAAGCATATGAACAGGCAGTTTTCAGATGAAGAAATCAAATATATATATATATATATATATATATATATATATATATATATATATATATACACACACACACACATACATATATATATCACTATTGATTAGATATGCAAATTAAGACAACTCAAAGGTACAAGAAAAAAAAAAAGAAAATTATAAATGTTGGAGAGGATGTAGGAAAACTGAGATACTAATGCACTGTTGGTGGAGTTGAGAACTAATCCAACTATTGTGGAGAGCAATTTGGAACTATGGCCAAAGGACAATTAATTTGAATGAAGAGGGAACTCTCTAATTGCTTTCTCACACAATAGACCCTTAATAAATACTCAATGATTGACAGATTGATTCAGAATTACTTCTTATTTTTGAAAGTAGATAAGTAAAGGCCAAATAAGAGTATTTTACCTTTAATTTCTCAAGTCTGTCTGTATTTCTAGTGAAGCTTCCAATATGGGCCTGAATTTGATGACATTGTTTTAAATACTCTTGGTTTCGAATATGAGCCTTTCTTTCTGATTCACATATTTCTTTGAGGTATTTCTTCAGTTTTATATACTTCATTTTAGTTCTAGAAAATAAATGCAGATTTTAAAAAAAATTAGATTTTGAGCAGTAAACTTGAGAAAAAAATTTCAAAGATGCATAGAATTACTTTTAACACAAAAAAATACAATAGCTGTGTGATCTTGGGCAAGTCACTTAACCCCAATTGCCTCAATCCCCCCCCCCCTCCAAAAAAAAATGAGCATTGAAAACTATCTTTACATGTATTTAAAAATAAAATACTATTGAGTAAAAAAAAAGCCAGAATTACAAATTCCTTCCCCCCCCTCACACCTTCCTCATTGAGAAGGTAAGCATTTTTATATATTTTTATATATATATATATATATATATACACACATATATATTTTTGTATAGTCATGCAAAACATATTTCTATATTAATCATGTTGTAACAGAAAACAAAGGTCAAAATAAAACTCCAAGAAAAATAAAGTAAGAAAAGTACGTTTCATTTTTTATTCAGACTCCATCAGTTCTTTCTCTGGAGATAGATAGCATTTTTCATCAAAAATCCTTAAGAGTTGTCTTGGATTATTGTATTGCTGAGAATAGCTAAATCATTCATAGTTGATTATCTTACAATATTGTTGTTACTATGTGCAAAGTCCAGCATCATTCTCACTACAGCACATTGTCTTAAGACATATACATTTTTTTTTAATGTAAGCTCTCTGAGGGCAAGGACTTGTGTTTTTTGCCAATCGGTTAATAGCAACTAGAAGGAAAGGTAGCATCAAGGCAGGACTCATGTAGAAGATGACTTGATCTTTGAAATAAACTAGGGATTCTAAGAGATAGAAGTAAGGAAAGGAGATATGCATTTTTGACACAAACAGCAATTTGGACAAAAGAAGAAAAAAGATTGAAATATTTCAGTTAAAAGGTGTTTAGTCCACAGAATGAAAAAAGGGAAGTTATTTTTGAAGCTATAAAGATAGAATTGAACAGTTTTTATTTTGCCCTAGATGTAGCAAAAAGCCATAGAAATATATTTTGCATAGCAGTGAAATGGCTTATACTTTAAGAATCCAATTTGGTAGCAATATGGAGAATAAATCACCTCCAAAGACAAACCTGAATCAAGAAAACCAACTAGGATACTACTAGAATGGTCTAGGAAGGAAATGATAAGGCTTGAACTAGGATGGAGTGAAAAGAAGAAAGAAGAAAGAGATGTTACAAATTGAGAACAAAATATGTAAACTGATTAAATATAGGTAGTGAGAAACAGTGAGAAATTGTGAATGACTCAAGCTGAATTTTGACTACTAGAAAAATGGAAGTGACTTTGACATAAACAGGAAATTTTGGAAGTGGGATAGATATGAAAAAGAAAGTGGATTTTATTTTGCAATCATTAGGTTTGAGATGCCTTTGGGATATATCTTGTTAATAAGTCTAATAAACAGCTGATGGTGTGGAACTGGAGCTGGAAGACACCTGAGCTGGCTGGATAGTCTAGATTTGGGAATCAACAAGGATAAAAAATTAAATTTGGAGTAGATGGGATGATGATAATTGACAAAAGATAAAGCAAAGTTGCTCAAATCTTACTTTGTTGAAAGATCCAAAATCCCTAGCTATTCAATCTAGCTATTCTAGAGAAAGTCAAGTTACTCTCCCAGATAAATTATACCTCACCTTCTAAAAGAACTGGTGTGATTACTGAACCATTACTGGTGATATATGAAAGACCACAGGTACTACAATACTAAAGAATGGCAAATAGAGATACAAAGATATTTGGAGCACTTAGTAGAAACATTTTTTTAAGGATGGGCAAGAGGTAGGAACTTATTCATGTAGCAAAGGATTCATTACAAAGGGAAAATGTCTAGAGAGTATTAGTGATTGTTGGGGCAGGCTGATCAAGAAGAGGGAGGGAATGAAATCAATGGTAAATGTTTAGATATTGGCCTTAATGAAGAAAAAGGTCTCTACCCTATTAGAGATCAGAAAGAAAGAAAGAATCTGGGATGATGTCAAAAAGGTTTTGAGATGCAGAGATGGGGAAAAGAGGGAGCTCAGCAAGAAGTTCTATTTATACCTGAGCTGATAGTTTTATAATAGACTGCTAATAGAAGTAAATGGTTTCTAGACTTCATTAAAGTATGAGACAAGATTTTCTCCTGAGAGTTGAAGAAAGGAGTAATGTGAGAAACTTGTTTGTCCTTAGTTCGTGAAGAGAACCATGAATGACATCGAGGAGGTGATGCCATGACATGTAAGTGAATTGGATTTAAGTGAGGGAGGCTCTTAATAAGTTTTGGAATGAGGTTTGGAATAAATGCTGTGGGAATTGTAAAAGAAAATCAATTAGTTATCAGATGAAATTTTCATCTGCAAAAGGATGAAATTAGTATTTCTATCATTAGCAGACTAAATTACTTAGCAGTCTATATCAAGAAAAAAATAAATAAACCTCCATAAATAGGGGAAAAATCATCTTCAAAACATTTACAATGACTCAAATAACTCATATATCAATGATTTTCAATAAATTCCTTGTATTTATACGAGCATGCTGTAACAGTTTATTTTCATGTAAGTTATCATTCTTCAAGTTCCCCTCCCAACTGGATGCTTCATGACTTCCCATCACACTTCAAGAGAGATCTCTGCTATTTTCTCTTCAAATCAGGTTAGTTGGGAATCAACAACTGAAGTAGGGATACTGCTAGCAGTAGTGGTTTTTATAGTCTGGCATAAAGCCATGCATATAGCCAAGACTCAGTAAATATTTATTCCTTGTATTTTTCCATACTCTTCTACAAGTATCCACCCACAGAAAATAAACCTCCATCCAAATTCAAAGGATAATTTCTCTAATACCAATTCCCAAATCTGACTGTCAAGTCAAATTATTCAGAATCCATTAAGCCCTTTTTAAATAAGTCTCTCCCTGAATTCTCTAGAGATTTACAATATAATAATATATTATTATAGCATGTAATTTAAATATAATATAATAATAAAAATAAGGTTCAGAGACACAAATAGCCAAACCCTAAGAAACTTAAAAGCTATTGATTAGGAAGAATGTGTCATTTGCTACACATCATCTAATTCTATTTTTCACTGTTCTATGAATGCTGAACAGTAAACATGTAAACCCCAAAACCCACTTTACACTTAATATACTGTATCTCTCTACCACTGTTATATCTTTTCCTGAATCCAGAAGCCAGAATAATGGCAGTTCCTATAGCAGTTCATGACTAGTTCCCTGCCTAAGACTGAGGCATTTGGCCTCTTATATTCTTTTTACTATAGTCCTTGTCTTTTCCATTACTGCCAATAGAATGCCAAGCAAGCCACACATTTAAGGCTGAAAGAAAGCTCAGAGATAAGTTAAAGCAATCTCCCTTCACTTTATAGATGAGGAAACTGATGACCAAAGAGGTGGGTGAAGGGCTCCTCAGCTCTTCACTTTCCACCAGGCTGCACTTCTCCAGTCTTTTCCATCCTGCTCCAAACTGGGGGCATTCTCTCTCCACTGTCTCCTCCCTTTCCATGCTGTCTTTCCCATTAGGATATAGGCTGCTTGAAGGCAGGAACTGTCTTTCAATTGGCTTGTATTTGTACTCCCAGAGTTTAGCTCAGTGCTGGTAGGTACACAATAAATACTTGTTTACTAACTGACAAACAACAAATCTTTTAAGTTCACATCCAGTACTCTTTTTCACTGAAGCATAACTACCTATCAATTTAAAAGACAAAGGTTAACTTTGAGAATTAAGATATGAATGTGTTTAACAAATAATAAAAACAGTAGTACAATTGGCTTTATTTTTGCTTAATAATATTTTCTCATCATTCACTTAAGATTCTGATATGAGGTTTCATTTTAATACTATCTCATAAAGAAAATGTTTTTATAATTAAAAGCCAAACTTTCTCAAATTAGATCTTAAAATACATAAATACTAAGAATGTGCTCTACCAATTTATTTCCTTAGTAAAAATTGTGCATGCAATCACATTACTTTTAATATCTACTCTCATATACCACGAATAGATGCCAGATGATCTTGGTACAGCAACTTGATTGAAGATTAACTAAGAAATTCTGCCATTATAGAAATTATTTCATTTAAACTATGCCTCCCCAAAAGGAATAAATAATGCATTTTTCTAATAGTGCATGAGAATAAAAGGTGAAAATCACATAGTAAAAATATAATGAAAAGAATCTAATTTCCATTTTATTCTAATTTTTCTAAGAGAATCCACTTAAAACATAATACATTTCATAATCTTTAGGGAACATACACAGAGATATACACAAAGAATATTAAAGGTACTTTGAAAATTATGCACAATATTCGAAGTTATGTAATATTTAAGCTACATAATAGCTTATTATATGTAATAATGTATGTCAATTATATTAAAAACTATTGTCACTATCATTACTTACCTACATATATTAGACTGGGAATACTCATAAAGTTTTCTTTCCAGTTCTAATCTCTTCTTTTCGCTGCAACATTAAAAGAAAATGTTTTGTAAGTAAATTAGTAACAAAATTAATAACCAAGATTTATAAAAAGCTTTCATTTATAAATTAGCCTCTGGAACTATTTGCAGTATCCAAGTTTAATAATGATATCAACTAACATTTATATAGCAGTTCAAAGTTCTACAATGTGTTTTTCTAATAGCAAACCTGCAAGGTAAGTATTGGATTATCATGGGAAAACTGGGGATCAGAAAGGCAGTGATTTCCTCAGAATCAGGTACCTTAGTAGACAAAGGTTAGAACTGTATCTTTGTATAACATCTTCTGACTCCATATTTAGAACTTCTCACTGCCTCCTTCCAAGCAACAGATATACTCAGAGATTATTAGAGAAGTCAGATATATAAAAGGACAAAAGTGATTGAGAAAGAGAAAGGATTCCCAAAGCAAAATAGAAACATCAGTGGAAAAAGCCTTTGGAAAAGCCTTCTTCAAGGTAGATTTTTGTGAAAAAATAAAAAAGGGGAAATGAGAAGAAATATTCAAATATGAGGGCAGGATAACATTTTCTGCACAAACTGATTTAACTTGCCTTTTGACATTATGGACAAGATTATGGTATGGGTACAAAGAAAAACTTAATTCTGGGCTTAAGGCAGGCCAGACCACAGATGAGTTTGGCCCCTTTGGCTAAGATTCAAACCAGGTTTCCTATCAATATTTTAATTCTCTCAAACTTGTCTTACTATTTTTTCATATTGCCTTTATCTCACTATTTTTTACTATTTCCCAGTAACAAACATAAACACAAGAACAGTGAAATACAGGAGGGGGTAGAGGGAGAGAGAGAGAGAAGAGGAGATTAAGGAAGAGAGTCACAGAACACAATTTAAAAGTAAATAGCTTAACTGGTATCAGAGGGCTAATTAGCAGGTGAAGCAATTTCCACAAGCAATAACCATAAACTAGCCTACCTAAAGTTGTAATAGAGAAGTTCTTTGTGAAATAAAAATTTCCTCAGAGATTTTACCTTATTCTCAAAGACAGAAAATTCAAGAAATCAAAGTCAGTTGCATACTCTCCACTCCTGTATATATTTTTTTTATTCTCTAAGTCAAGGCTTCTTAAAGTTTTTCAATTCATAACCTTTTTTCACCCAAGAAATTTCTATCTGACTTCAGTAGGTAGGTATACATACATAAATAAAATACATACATAAGTAAAATAAAATACATACATAAAATAAGCATATAAACAAAACACTGATAATTAATCATAATTTTATGACCTCAGAGGGTTACTGGATCCCCTATAGGGTTACAACTCACAGTTTAAGAAGCTTTGCCCAAAATTATGGTTCTCTGGGAAAGATTAAGAAAGGAATACAGGACAAATGGAAGGAATTAAAAATAATTTTTAAAAAATCAATAAAAATTTTTAAAGAAATTCTTTAAAACTATCTAGTTTTATTGGTTTGTAATGAGTCTCAATGGAAACAAATTCAGGTTTTTAGCAAGTGAGAAAGACATAAAATAGGGCCACAACAGTTATTACATATGTTAAGAATTTTAATATTTCCATTAGATACACTACCTGATGTCCTTTAGATTTATTCTTTCTTCCTCAGGCATAAATTTAACTGGGTTCCCCCCCCCCATTATGGCTAGACCAACAATGTTCAATAAAATTTTCTTGAGTCTTGATTTTTGCAACAAAAATAATGCCAGGGCTTTTTCTTTCAAAACTATTCATTTAATATCTGTCTTGGAAATCCTTCATTATCTTCCCATCCATTGTGCATATTATCTATTAGGGCTTTATCTTGGATCCTCAGTTCTGATCCTCAACTTTTTCCTTTTAAAGTCTTTATAAAGTAGTTTTCCTACTCTCTGTGACTTTGATTACTACCATTTGTAGCAGAATTTTATTTTTAATTTCAAAACTGCTTTTGGAATATTTTAAATCTCTGGACGTTATGTTCAAAACCAATAGGATTTTCAGTTTATTTTCAAATTTCATTTTTTCCCTTCCTGTTGTATTCAGAATTTTGTACTTTGAAGATAAGGTTCTACTAAGTAGAATTTTACTGATGAGAGAATTAATTCAGGATTCACCCACCAAAACTATAAGTAAATTTCTAGGTGGCCTAGAAATTTCCATGGAAGTATATTCTCTTTACATTGATGTTTAAATAACATATCATGAAATAAATCAAATATATTAATTAATCCATCCATTACTTTTATTACTATTCAGTGCCTTCAGTTCACTTCCAATATTCCACTGAATTATGATGTAGAGAACTGGGAAAGGTTTAAGAGGGGTAAAAATTAATGTTAACATGTTAAGGAGTCATAAAGTTTTCATTAGCATGAAAGTCTTAAAAACAATGACTGTTAAGAATAACAATAGAGAGCTATGGATAGAGTTGATTAAAACCTCATGAAGAATTGGCTTAAAGAATTGGCTATTTCTAAAATAAACAAGTTTGGGACTTTTTTTTTAAACTTCTCTCACTCATAAACCCTTTTTACAGGAGAAATTTTGTTGTTATCCTGGATATATAAGTATATAAGATAGGTGTGCAAATCAAACATTTATTAGTAATAAATCAATTTCATGATTGCCACATTCAGTTACATAATCCCAGGTAGAGCCTTGACCTAGTTTAAGAAGTTTTGCGCTTTGGAGGCAGAGCCAAAATTGCAGAGTAAAGGCAGGTTCTTGTCCAAGCTCACCCCCAAACCCTTCCAACTACCTTTAAATAATCACTTTAAAAAAATTTAGAGCAGCAGAAACCACAAAAAAACATTTTCCAATCAAAGACAACTCAAAGTCAGCATGAAAGATCTGTTGCACCAAGGTGGGAGTGCAATACAGCCCCAGTGCAGGCTCCACCAGCACAACCCCAAACCCAGCAAACTACGACCAGGCTTTGGGTCCTCTAAATCAGTGGCAGCACAGGTGGTTTCCAGACCTCTCAGTCCACAGACACCAAAGACGACTTGGAAAATTTGTAGAAAAGGCTTGTCTCACTAGGGTAAAAGTGCATTGAGAAACCAGCAAACCAGGAGCAGACTAGAGAATCACTGAATCAGCAGTGATGGTAGCAGCAGCAGCTTCTGCGGGTCTCAGTTCACAGATAGTAAAGAGGTCAAATATCTGGTCAGAAAGAGGTCTCTTTAATATTACTGAGGTAGAACTCTTGCTTTGCCCATACTCGGATCCAGAATGTAAACCTCATTCATAGTCCCAGGGCAAGAAGCATTAGCACTCTAGAACTTTTGTAACCAGTGTAGCTTCACAGTTCTAGGGCAGAAAATAGTGTTTGTAGTCATTCAAACACACTTCTCCTTGAAGCATAGTACCCTGGAAGATCTAAAAACTTATAGGTCCCTAGAAGGATCTCTGAGAACAGCTTACACAAAACCTTTGAAGCTTAAGATATTGCACCTTCTATCCAGGAAATAGAGTCCTACTTTTTATTTATTTATTTACTTTTTGCTGAAGCAATTGGGGTTAAATGACTTGCCCAGGGTTACGAAGCTAGAAAGAGTTAAGTGAGAACAGATTTGAACTCAGGTCCTCCTGACTTCAGGGCTTTCATTTCACCACCTACCTGCCTCAGACTCCTACTTTTAAACAAAGAGTTAAAAGCTGAGTCATTGGCTGGGAAAATAAACCTCAGAAAAAAATCTGACCACAAAATTTTTACTATGGTAACAAGGAGGAACAAAATAGAGAATAAGCTCCTAAGAAAAATAAGAATTGGTCTCAGGCCATGGAAGAGCTCAAAAAGTATTTTGAAAATCAAGAAAGATGGGGAGAAAAAAGTTAAGAAAAGAAATGAGAGTGATATAAAAGGTAGTACAAAAAAATAATGAGAACGCCTTAAAAAGCAAAACTAGCCAAATGGGAAAGGAGGTACAAAAGCTCAGAGGAAAATACCTTAAAAATAAGATTTGAAGGGTATGATGATGCAATGGATAGAGCACCAGCCTAGAGTCAGGAGGACCTGAATCAAATCTGGCCTCAGACATTTAACATTTCCTACCTGTGTGACTCTGGGCAAGTCACTTAACCCCAATTGCCTTGCCAAAAAAAAAAAAAAAATCTTAAAGAGTTGAAAAAGTAAAAACTAATAACTTCATGAGAAATCAAGAAATAATAACACAAATCTTTAAAGAATAAAAAAACAGAAAACAATAGGAAATTTCTCACTGGAAAAATAATTGATCTAGAAAATATATCCAGGAGAGATAATTTTAAAATTATTGGTCTACCTAAAAATCATGATCAAAAAATGAACCTAGATATTCTCTTTCAATAAATTATCATAGAAAACTGTCCTAATATTCTAGAACCAGAGGATAAAAAAGAAATTGAAAGAATCCATCAATTACATCCTGAAAGAGATCCCAACATGAAAACTACAAAGAATATAAGAAGCTTTGGCTTCTTATACTGTGCGACTTCAAGGCATATCACTTAATCTTTCAGCATGCCAATCCAAGAGTTCTGGATTTTTTTTGCAGACTAGTAAAGCCTAAGGACTCCTACTCAAAATAATGTTTTTAAATGCACAAAATAAAACACATGGAATTATAATAGGAACAAATTGTACTGAAATAGTTATCAAGATATATATTTTTTTAAATAAGCTTATACATTACACATTAAGAACCTTTGTTCTAGTCTAGTCAATCAAATTCAAAGAGAAATTGGGGCCATTAGTCAGTGTAAAAAAATCATTAAGGATTCAAATTGACTTAGAAAACCACACATTAACAATTATTTATGCTTTACTTCATTTTTACTTAATTTGTTAAATATTTCCCAGTTACATTTTAATCTGGTTCCTGCACTTAGTATTTGTGAGCCCAGTATTTGACACCTCTGTCCTAGAGTAAAAATTTCAGAGCAGGTGCTACTGTGTACTGGTATTTTCTCACCAAGAGATCACTAAATTAGTGAAATCTCATGCCCAATACAAAAAAGAATAAGAGCTAATATTTATAAAATGACCTGTCCAAGGTCACATTGTCTGAGGTAGAACTCAAATCTGGTACTCTCTCTAGTATGCCATTTTGCCCCAAATGTTCAATTCAACACAAGTATTTATTATGCATCTACTGTGTGCTAGGTTCTGTAACAGCAATTAGATATAAATACATAAAGAACTCTTATTAAGTTACCATTAGCTTACCATGTTTTCTTCTACTGGACCAGCACCAGTAGTCCTCAAACTCTCCTCACCCCCATCAATTTTTAGTCTACACACTATTGGTTTAGTCAAATGTATGCGGGATTTATATATAATAACTGGTATATATGTAAAAATCTGGCTCTCTTTCTCATCCTAAACATAAAATTTCAGATACTTTGGCTACTCAGAATTAATTTACAATTCTGGGCAGTGCTGATTTCCTGGTTGCAGATTTGGCCTTATTTCTCAGGTACCTAACAAAACTGAGACCCAAGAATGAGAGTGAAGTGCCTTTTTACACAAGGGAATTTCACTGGCTTATATGCTATTAATAAAACATATGGCTTCATTAGAGAAGTGTGTAACTACAATCTTTAGATTCTTTAATGAAATAATATATCAATTAACATCAATTCATCTCAGAGATGAAATAAGCCTCAAATAAACATCTAATCCAAGACATACTGAATAAGAAACCCCAATACCATAACCAATAATGATTATTCACTCTTTACTTGAAGATCTGGAATTAAATGAACAGGCTATCACAAGATCCTATTTCCATATTTAAACAGCTCTTGGTTACATTAACATACTAAATTTTCCCTTATGTCAAACTCAAAATTGCATCTTTGCAGCTTCTACTTTTGCAGTTCCTAGTTCTTTCACATGAGATTAATTTCTCTTCCACCTTACAGGTTTTCAAATACTTGTACACCGCTAACAAGTTACCTCCTAAACACTTTCCATTTCTTAAACCAAACCTCAAATGGCATGAATTTGAAAACTTTCACAACCCATCATTTGAATACTCAACAATTTATCAATGTCCACTCTAAAATATGACACATTTTATAATAACATTCTTCACATATGGTCTGATAGCATTATAAGACGGTGCTATTATTTCCCTACTCCTAGATACTATACTTTTTTTTTTTTAATTATAGTGTAACATTATACTAGTATGACTTCCAGGTCATATAACTACGAGATAGAGGACTAGATATTTTCTTGGTCTAAAACAACCTCTCAGATATCTACAAAAGAGAAATTATCAGACAAAAATAAAGCAAATCTAAATGTCTCCGTGATCCAAGGCACCCAGAATCCAAAAGAAGGTTTAAAAAAACAACTCAGGAACTGAAACTCACTCTGAGCTCAATCAGCACCCTCCTCAACCTTACACAAAGAAATAAGGTTGTATAACGCCAGAGAAACTGAGGCAAGATAGAGATTAGAAAGTTTTTAATAATTTATTGAAAGGGAGAGATTGTGCTGAAAGCATGCTGCCCCCAGGGCTCATGTCCAACGCATCCAGCAGAGAATGCCAGTTCTCAATGATATAATTATACACTGTAGCTAAACAAAGGCAGGGAGGTGGAGTCCAAACTCTGGTGAGCAGGAATCTCCAGGCCAGAACCATCAATTCGGTTCTGACAGATTGAGAGGTAGAACCTTAAATTCTAACAAACTAGGAGTTAAAGAGGTGTCCAGCTTAAAGCCAGAAAGTCTGGATTTTCCCTTATCTTGAGTTTACACATTGATAAAGTATAACTTTATAGAGTAAATAGACCTGAGTTATATCAGTCTTAATGAAAAGGGGGTGTTTGCAACTAAGGGGATTAAGGCAGAACAATTTAGGGAACCAAGGAAGGATAATTTAGGGAAACTGAGGAAGAACAATTAGAGAAACTGAATCAGGTCAATAAAAGAGAACTGTGGCACAACAGTTGCACTAATAGACATAAAGAGCTGACATAGGTATCTTCCCCTACAATTCAATCATTTACCTCTTTCCAGTACCATAGAGACATTGATCCAGCAGTTTGCTTGAGCCATTCCAGCCAGTATAGCAGAGTCCTTTAGGAAGTCTGTTGCAGCAAGCTTATTAAGAACTGTGCTGGAAAGCTCTGAACTACATGAGCCAAGCCAAAGAATCAAGGGACATAGGGAATTAGAAAGGCCACTAAGAACATGATCTTCGATTGGGTGGATGAGGAGTCAGGATATACAGCATTCAACTAACCCTGAGGGAAAGAATTCAACTGGGGTCAGTTTTGAGCACCCAAAATTTACATAGGGCAAAGACTTCTGCTAGTAAACTGTGAATTAGCCAAGATGGAAGGATGCTGAGATAGATACTTTGAGATCTGACTCCCAGGTCTCAAAGGAAACTATAATTAGAAGAGATAGGATCAGAAAGTGAACAAAAGTAGAAAACAAGGGGGAGGGAATTGGAATTGCCAAATATTTCAGAAAGAAGAAAATTCAAAACCTTGAACATAAACAGAAGAATCAACAGGAAAAACACTGATAATAGGAGGAAATAAGCCTTCTAAGCCTAATAAACTAGTTCAAGCATCTATGAATAATTACTGCAAAACAAAAGAAAATAATCCCTGTAGAATATGAAGAGACTATGGAACCACACTGCTGTTTCTGAATAATTCAAAAGAGAAATGAAAATGAGAGAATTTATGTTTATGTCTCAAACAATCAAAATAATCAGAATAGAAAAAATAGAGCTGCAATGCCAAATCTCAACAAAGAAACAAAAGAAAAAAGAACAGATTAAGAATGCAAAAAAAAAAAAAAAGTTCATAGAGAAGACTTAAGTGGAAGGATGATATCTGATCAGAACAACAAACTTAAAGCTACACAGCAGTTAAATTTAACAAATTCAACTCAGGGAAAAAAAAACTTCTGCATGTAATCAAGAGAAAGTTTCAAATACAAAGAAAAGAAAATTAGAATAACCACAAGATTAGTCTATACCCACAAGAAAATGATGTGATCTGAAGATCTATGGAATTCAGAATGTAGGGTGACTTATTCTGCAAATCTGTGCTTTGTATCTGAAAAAAGTTGAGTGCTATTGAATGTAGCTGCTAACATTGCCTGATATCACAATTATGAATTACCTGAGAGTGATCAAAACCAGTTAAAAGACTATTGAAACCAGTTTTTTTTAAATAAAAATAAATAATACTGAATGCAGATATCAAAAGGGGCTACCTAACCTTCAACCCAACTGACTCCATGATTAGAGAACGGGTTTTCTAGTTAGTGTACCTGAAAACCAATTTGTTGTTCTTATCAGATATCATCCTTCCTCAGCCTTCCAAGAGTAAAACATCAGCCACTTTTTTCTTATTCTATTCATGGTCCAAGCATGAGGAGGAGGAAAGGAAAGTGCTGATTAGCTGATTATGCTTGCCTTTGGGTCCAACTGTAGTGAAAATTTAAAGTTTTAAAAGTAGGTAACCTTAAAGAATATTCATAGTAACAAAAAGCAGTAGTGAAAAAGAAATGGTTTGAGATGAGTACTTGATGAGCTTCCCTTCCCCTCACCAACCTATTAAGTTGAATAAGATCCTCTTCTAAGATAAAGTTCCTCACTTAGCCATGCAAATCTCTCTGCCAGGAAAGGTAATTATACAGAGAGTAAGTTAAAGGGTGACTAGAGCTTAACTTTTCCCTTCTTTTAAGGAATTTGTTTCTACTTAACTAAAACTTTAATTGTAAACTGATCTTGAATATTAAAAAATGTAAATTCAGCTAATTAAAGCTGATTCAATTAAGAATCCCAAATTAAAGTTTATAAACTATGTTCAATTTGAATCTGGGAACTGTCTGGCTTCTTGGCCAACAGTTTTAAGTGTTAACTCACTGAAAAGAGAACCTTTGTGTGAATTGGGGACCTGTCAAAAAGTAAAGAGAATATGATTAGAAAATCTATTCAGATACTTGGAAGTTTTACAAACTAAAGTGATAGGAGAAATCAATTTAAAAATAACTTTTGAATTGGTATATGTGAACTTAAAATTTCACAATTTCTATGAGACTTCTACCCATTTTTATAGTAGATTACATGTTAAAGTTTTGGAGAACTGTTTTGCTTCTTGCATATACACAAAAAAGAGAAGCATTTAAGAAAGCAACTTGAAATATAAATATTTTACAAAATGTGTTACATCTATGAATAATATGTCCAAGTTTAATTTTTTATTAGAATAACCAAGATTTTGTAAATCTATATTTCAATAAAAAAAATATATATATACACATATATATGTATATATCATCAATACTGCACCTTGAGAGTAAATTTCTTTAATAATTCATTAGTTTTATTTAACAATAATATGTACTTAAATTATAAAGAAAATATTCAGTGGAATGAATATAGTCTAGGATATGATTGAGATGTGAGGAATGTAGGATTTGAGCAAATAAGGAAAAAAAATAAGGAAATAAGAAAGGTGTGGATCACTGAAAGAATGTATGTATGTACATGGACAGGGGTGTGAAACTGCTTTCCCTTTTGATCTGAAAAATTAACTGAAATGCTGTCCCCTTTGATTCCTGGCCTCCCAGGCTCCAGAGAGTCTATGAGAGAATATTTCTCAGGCTGGGCCATTTCTAAGGCAAATCACCCTAGATCTCCATTCACATTCAGGCTGAAAAAGCCTTCAAAGTAATTTCAACAGGGAGATCCTGGTCTGATCAGCTTAAACTGCCCCCAGCCCCTTACCAAAATCTGCTCTTAAAATAGGTTTTTGCTTTCTCATTTCTTTGCAGAATGTCCAAAGTAGTATATTTTGCCTCTTTGACATAGCTGCCAGGACTCCTGCCCACTGAGAAGACATTCTCTTCAATGCCAGCCTCCATTTCCCTAATAGGACTTTCCCACTAGGAAGTCAATCTCTTAGCAAAGCTGACTATTTATCCAATAATAAACTTCCATTTTTGCCACTTAATATTTTGGGTTTGTGAATTCTTTCATGAAGGACCTGTGCCGACCAAAAGGAGGCGCTTCCTCTCTTCGATTGTCTGCTCAAAGGGTGGGACGCCCTTCTTGCGAGAATGTACAATAAACTTTGCTTTACTCTAGAGATCTCTCTACCTTTTTTATTAAATGGTGTTCCCTCACCATTTCTGTACCACACAGTTTGGGGGTTAGTCCAGATCCTTTACTCGGTGAGTAAGTGAACTCCTGGGTGCTAGCGGGGAGGCGCCCTGCCCTGATTTAGGCAGCCCGCCAGCGTCCAGGGGCTTCTCCTTGCTCCCCAATGTAAAATGGGCCCGAAGTGGAGAAACTCAGAGAAAAGCAAAGGGAGAAAGTTCATGGTAAAATCCCAACCGGTCAGTGGAGGACAGATCAGTCAAGTAATTTGCTGCGCAGCAACCCAGAGATAAGCCTCCTGTGAGTCCCTTGAGTCTAGTTATAGGTTCTAGATTCTGGAGGGGGGCTCTTTACAGGAACCCCTTGATCTGGAGGCAGCTCTGGACAGGATGAGATAGGCTAGGCCTTTCTGGGTGACTGAGTCAGTTGGCGATGACTGAGTCAGTTGGCGACAACTGGAGTGTTTGGGCGTTTGGGGATTTAAATTCCATCCAAATTCAATGGGTATGGCCCAGTCTCAGCCAGCCCTGGCGGAGAGAAATGAGAAAAATATCAGAAAATACCGGTAGATAGTCTCTTGGGAGATAAATTAAGTAATTGGAACAAATTGCCAAAATATGAAGGAAAAAAAAAAAAAGAAAAGAAAAAGATGTTAAGGTATTGTTGTTTTGTTGCAGACTGGGTATACCAAAAGAACTAATGTGTACCTGAAGGGAAGGGAAAGGATTTAATTCCATTAGCCTTTCCAAGGGCCTTCAGGAGGGGAGGAGAAATATGTCTATTTTGAATTCTCTCCTCACAAGAGGAGAGGGGATTAATGAGGTACAGCTATGAAGGAGTGGGTCAGGAGAAACCCTCCAGTTGCAGGAGTACTCTCAGCTGACCAGAACTACCCCTTAGTAGATCCCATTTGGGATCAATAACCCTGTACATTGGGGAAGTGTGTGGGATTGAGCCAGTGAAGATGGTGGCTTTCTTCCTTTTCCTCCCACATGTCCTAACTGCAGCAGGGCCACTTGGGCCAGGGGAAAGAAGCTGCTATTTAGTGAAATTCATTGTTTTAAATATGATGGCAAAAGTAGTTTTATATTATTGGGATTTTAAAGCTTTTAAGTTAAAATATAGGTTATTAAAACAAAATGACAGCAGCTTACTTAGGGAGGTTGTGGTTGTATCTCCCTACTTAAATGGTATGTTGTTTTCTAGAGGTATTGGGTAATTTGTAACTGAGCTATGCCTTAAGTATTTGTCAGCTCTGTTGGGCATGTGTAAGTTTTATGAAATTTGGTTCAGTTATTTGTGAACCTTGAAGTGCAAAGTTTAAAAAATATATATTTTACTTAAATTCATGGGACAAGAAAGATTGATTTGCAAAAGCAATTAATAGTTTAAATGGAGCTATATGTTGAGGTCGGGAAGCATGGTGGTATAAGGGAAGTGACCACGTGGAGAGGGACCTGGTCAGGTGATCTAATCCCCCTCCCCCCCATTAAGTATAGTGGGGTCTTTTTTTTTTTTAAATGACTACAGCTCCTTGCTGGTTTAGATATTAATTCTACTGTTTAAAGGAACAGCCTACATTTATATGGTGTCAATAACTGAATGTCTTATTTTTATTTTTCAAGTCTATAGCTGTTCTAAGGAGTTTGTTGGAACTGTAAGTTTTCTGAAAGCAATTCATTTCTACTAAGATCTCATCTGACTAAAGGAAATTATTAAATGTTTATTTATATGCATGATAGTCTCCTTGCTTAAAGATTATTTTAATCTGATCTGATAATTTGATAGGGTTATTTGCAAAAATTTAATATTTTTCAGAATGAAGAGAGAGAGTATTGAAGTTAAATCTGAAAGTTTCTTTTCTGTGGAAACGGGATGGACAACATGCGATTTAGAATTTTTCTTTGTATTGAGTATTTTGAAGGCAAAATAATCTGTGTAATATTAAACCTACAACTATCTACTTAGATATGAAAGATAAGCTGTATAATCTGAACTTTCTAGGATGAATCTTTCACTGTGATTCCTGAGAACTAGATTCACCTGAAGCCTTGATTAATGATAATTGCTGTAGGAGATAAAATCTTTTGGGACTGTAGCTAACATTTACTTGGAGTTTTGAATTCAGGTATGATTGTTTGCATAGGTCATCAAACTCTACCATCTAAAGGTGGAACAGTTAAAAATTAGGACAGCTACCTGAAGTAAAACTGCCTTAAATAAATCATGCCTCTGATTTTTCCTCTTATGTCTGTAATCAGAGCAAGTGGTCAGTGAGATATACAGTACTGGGACCGCTCCCATTTTGCCTTTCTTTTTGAGACAAAGCTGACAATCTCTGGAACCCCAATCCTAGACTCCTGACTATAGATCTATTGTCTTCAGATGCGTTTTCATGTTTTGCACGATCATGGGGAGGGGCTATATGGAAAGAACTTTTGACACTCAAACAATTCCCCATTAAATATGCAGAGAAAATGAAATGAAGGTGAATTCACCCCAGGTGAAAGGAAGGAGGCTTATAGATCAGCATGGGCAGCTGATCCTTTTCTCCTGACCAGTGACTTTCCTTCCTAAAGTATTAGATCCAGTAGCCAAAAGGATGGCTGACTTGTGTACAAGCAGTAGCTGTTACCACTCTCTTGGTAGAAGAGAGCAGGAAGCTCACCTTTGGAGGCAGTCTTATAGTAAGTGACCCACACCAAGTTAGAACAATATTAAATCAGAGGGCTGGGAGATGGCTCACAGATTCCAGAATGTTGAAACATGAGGCAATACTATTAGAAAAGGATGATCTAGTAATCACCCAAGATCATAATCTTAATCCTGCTTCCTTTTTGTCCCCTGGAGAACAGATCCATCCCCCTGAGAGGAACATTGTTTTTAGAGTTAATTGATTTTCAAACAAAAGAAAGAGAGGATTTACAAGAATCCTCAATACTTGGGGAGAGTAAATTGGTTTATAGATGGTTCTTCTAGGATGGTAAATGGGAAAAAGAAAAATGGATTTGCTATTGTGCATGGAGATCGAACTTCCACTGTTACCAAGGGCAGTCTACCTGTCCATTGGTCAGCTCAAACATGTGAATTGTATGCTTTAAATCAAGGGTTGAAATTATTGTGGGACCAGATGGGAATATATATATACACTGACTTGAAATATGCCTGGGGTGTGGTACATGGATTTGGATTTGGGAGAAAAGAGGGTTTGTAAATATTAAGGGTAAAGAACTGGTCCACCATACACTAGTCAGAGAGAGATACTGGAAAACATTCTGGAATGTAGCAGTACTACATGTAAAGGGACGTGAAATGGGATGTTCTTTTGAGGCAAGGGGAAATAGATTAGCAGATGAGGAGGCCAAGGGAGCTGGAGACCAGGAGATTTCTCATTGGCTTTGATACCTGTACTTCCCCCTAGTCTACCCTCTCCTAGTTTTACCTACAAGGAAAAGAGAAGGCCTCAACTCTCGAAGTAGTTGAGAACTCGGAAGGATGATGGCTCTTAGCTGATGGCACAGAGGTACTGACCAAAGCAACTGCACCAGGGCAGTCATTGGGCTGTCCAAAACCTGTGTGATGCTGTGCTGACAAGGTATGTTTCCCCTGGCTCATATACTATGGCCCAACACCTGGTGGGCGGCTGTCTTGTTTTCAAAGGACTAACAAGGCTGCTCAACGCCAGATCCCAAAAGGGGGACGACCTCCAGGAATCAGACCATTCCAAAGAATCCAGGTGGACTTTACTAAGCTGCCACCAGTGGGTTGCCTCAAATACTTGCTGGTCATAGTGGACCATCTGACCTCATGGGTGGAGGCATTTCCCTCAGCCTGGGCAACTGCCTCAACAGTAAGTAAGGTCTTATTAGAACAAATTATTCCCAGATATGGAATGGTGGAGAGGATAGACTCAGATCAGGGAACACATTTTCTGCTCAGATATTGCAGAATCTGATTGGGGCCCTAGAAATCACTTGGGATCTCCATAGCCCTTGGCATCCTCTCTCTTCTGGGAAAGTAGAAAGGATGAACCAAGAAATAACTAAAGTATATGACTAAATTATCTTAGAGACCCAACTACCTGGGACTAAATAAATTCCTTCCTCTCGCTCTGGTCAAAATCAGAACCATGCCACATAGAGATATTGGGCTTTCACCTTATGAATTATTGTACAGTGATCCTTTCCAGGCTTATCATAAGGGAGACTGGGACCCTATTTTAGTGACAAAGGATTTATTTGTTAAGAGATATGTTAAATCATTGCTAAAACATTTGCAAGAACTTCAACAAAAAGGGTTAATAAATTGCTCAGACTCCTCCTCTAGGTTTTGCTGTTCATAGAATTCAGGTTGGAGATTGGGTGTTGATCCATTCCTGGAAGGACGAGAAGCTGACTCCGTGCTGGGATGGACCCTACCAGGTGATACTGACCTCAGACACTGATTCGCACCCAGGAACAAGGCTGGACACACCACACCAGAACAAAAGGACCTGTGGCACCACCTTTATCAGAGCGGACAATTGAAGATAGGGGAGACCTCAAATTACATTTGAGGAGGGGACCTCCACTGAATGGGATCACAGTTTCTGAATCCAGTACAGTGTAACTGTATGACCTTTCTTTTCTTACTTTGGGTCTCTTTGCCTGTTTGGAAGCTGATATATTTTCCTTTGGGAATTTCACCCTAACTTCACAGTGTTATAATAATTGAACCTCATGGGGCTTTTCCTGAGCTTTGGGTTTACCTATTTCCTCATGATAGCCATAGAAACCAGACCTTTACTTTCCAGAGATGAGAACTAGTTCCTCCTGCTCATGCAGAATATAGGGAGAACTTTTAACTTATCAAATTGTTGGATCTGTGTTGGATCCCAATAATCAAACCAATGGCCATGGGTACCTGTCCCCTTAAGCCCAGCCTGGATCCTTAGTAACCGATCCCAAATTCATAATGGGGCTGGTTTCTGGAACTTGGAAGAGAAACATCAGTGGCCATTGACAGAAGATAGGAAAGGGAAATGCAGCAGTCAAGGACAACAGCAGAGACCAATAAAGAAATTTCTTTTTAAAAGTGTACTAGGAGACAGGGCTGAAAGAAGTTGTTTAAAGAACAATGAAGAAGCTTGTGTGGGACATTATGAATAAAACCTAGCAACACCATGCTTATAGGTGAATCAATGATTTTTCTGTAGAGTTACTGAAGAACAAACAAGACCAAAATCAGGGCAGTGTCACAGAAGTTAAAGGAGGAGCTACCTAAATATAACAGGAGACTCCAACTTATTAAGACTCATTTTTAAATGTCCTTTATTTAAAGCCTCCTCAGCTAGAGATTAACTCCTTTTCACCCTTAATATATATTTATTACAATTGAGAATTGTCTGTTCTTTCTCATCACCCTTTCCCATCTATTCCATTTGTATATTCAACAGAAATGTACATTCAACAGAGAAATGATCCATAAAACTGACTCTAAAGAGATACACTAATTTTTTATATTGCCTAATAAGCCTAATTCTGAAATTTACTGGGGGATGGCATTAATACCCCCCCAATGCTTCAATACTATTTTATGTGACTGATCCTTGTGCAAAATTGTAAACTGAGCTCATTCTTCCATAATTAACAGATCTCCACTTTATCATACGTGCCACATTCTAGTGATTCTGAACTCTTAGTGGATATTTACTCAAATGGTCTCAAGAATCCACCAAGTATGAACAGCAGCAAGTACAAGGGGTTGGAACCTTCTATGCCCCCAGAAAAGCACATAAGGAATGCCAGGGTTAAGCAGGTTATGCATATGGAAATACAGTTGTGTCAGAGTCAATAAAGATGAAATCAGAAAACCAATGGTTCTGTGACATGGCAGGTATCCCTCAACTTGTGACAAAGAACTGGATAGTGGGAAATAAAGCCGCAAATTGGCATTTATTTCAATGTTCTACTATGGGTCTGAGACCTCTTCTCACCCTGGTGCACCCTGTCATGCTGGAATGCTTCTTACAATGTGATCCTAGACCCCTTCTCCTATGTTCACTGTCTTCTCTATTAACTAGAGAACTAGAAAAATGACTCCCTGTGACTTTTTCTTGAATTTCCCCATCATGATTTTGAGAGGATTTTTTAGCTAAAAAGAGGGTTGGATGTAGGGTTTTTGTTTTGGTTTGGTTTTTTCTGAGAGGAGGAGAAGTAAGGAACATTCTCTGTATTTCTGTATTTTATATACTCCAGGTACTTCTCCCTTCTATTCTACCATCTTCCTAGTGATCTAGTCAGATCTAATGGCCTCTTCTCCATCCTCAACCTGTACAGCCTTTGATACTGATCACCTTTTTCTTTGATATTGTTTTCTTTCTAGGTTTTCATAATACTGCTCTCTCTTGGTTTTCCTTCTACCTATCCACCCATTCCTTCTCTGTGTTCTCTGCTGAATCTTTATCCAAGTCACAACCACTAACCACAGGGATCCCAAAGGCTTTGTCTTGAGCCCTCTTCTTTCTCCATACTACTTAACTTAGTGATCTCATCAGTTCTCAGGGTTTCAATTATCATCTCACACATGCAGACCATTTCATATAAACAACAAATTTTATTTATGCAGGACCAAATCTTATTTTATAAGATAAAGACAGCTAGGTAGCCTCAGACATTTACTAGCTATGTCATCCTGGAAGAGTCACTAGACCTCATCTGTTTCAATTTCCTCATATAAAATGGAGAGAAAACTAGCACTTACCCTTGTTGTTGAAGATACAATGAGCTATTTATAAAGCATTTATCAAATTTCAAAGCACTATATAAAAGTCAGCTATTATTATAATTATCTTCACAACTTTCCTTTAAGGTTAGTATGTGATTATTATTATTCCTATTTTATAGATGAGGCATCTGATACTTATATAAGGTCATAGAGCTCATAAGAGGTAGCATCAAAGTAAAACCCAAGTTTTCTGACTTCAAATCTAGAGATATTTCTATTGTGTCACGCCATGATAGAACAAGAGTACAAGAAATAGTAACTTTTCTATTCCAAAAAGAACTCTATGCTGCTGTTTCACATTCTATAACCTCTAAATCTTATGTTTAATAAATTACTGGCTAATCTCCATTATCTGATCTACACAGCTAACTTTGTCTTGAAAAAGATGATTTTATTAAAGAAGTGCACTGCTGTCTGTTCACATCCTCCTCCTCATCCATAATGTCAGCTCTCTCACTCCAACTTAACCACAATGAAAATTTATTAAAATTATTTATTAACATGTTTGTCTTTGCTAAATATATTTGTCCCTGAATCTACAATTAATACTTTGAAATTCATGAGATAAGATTGGATATTTGTGTTATCTCTTGGAACATCTGAATAAGGACACTGTAAAAAAGCAGTAGATGATATATGTTTTCAATAAATTGCAATATATAATTTGTTAATAGTAAACCTATTTACTATGTCTCCTTCTATAATGCTTATCATATGTTGTCCATTTCAACTAACCTCCATGTTCTCCAGATTTCTGGACATGTAACCCGGCCACCCCATTCATCTGCACAAACCACTCAATCCATGTCAGAATATCTTTCTCTAAATGCTCATTTCAGATGCTATACCCTCCATGAAGGCTTCCTAAAAGACAATAACTGAGAGGCAGGGTGATAGTTCAGGTTTTTTTAAGGGTAAGAAAAGATCCTTATAAAGTATTTTATAAATCTTAGAACCTCAATGTGAGCTATTATTATTATCCACCTCAAATTATCTCTTATAACTTAACTGTGCCAATGTTACATTTCCCAAAGAATGTATATTCCCTGAGGACAGGAACCATTTTATTTTTGTATCTCTACTTCTATTACCTAGTACTGTATCTTGAATGTAATAAATGCTTAACATAATTGTTGACCTCAATTTAATTTTTCATATTCAACTATTAATTAAGAGTCAGGGCTATCATATACAGCAAATTAAATATAAAATAATATTAGTGCTCCCAGACCCTTTTTATTATCTGTCATTTAACCACAATACATCACTAGTATGAACCTCAGTAGTGAGTTGTCTTCTTACCAATGGCAGTCGACAGTAATAAAGATCATAAACTCAATGAGATGGTATTTTAGAGTTGAAAATGACCTAGAATTAACCTAGTTGAATCTCTTCATTTAAACAAGTGACAACCAAAACAAGCTAAAAAGAGCCTAAATTCAGAATTTCATACTTATAGATTATTAAAAATAATTATAAATTAACATTAAAATATTTTAAAATGTAAAATTATGTACTTAATATTTAGCATGTTAAAATAATTATAAATAGTTGTAAATATTACATAAATAAATAATTTATTTAAATAACAAGGATTGACTTCCTTTTTAAAAGTATGAAACTGATAAAGGACTAATTAGGTCCCTTATATAATTTCATCAAGTTCAATTTATTTAAGAGAAGCAAATAAATATAAAACATAATAATACAGTAACATTTATTTAGAATTAAAAATATCCCTGATATGGAAAATTGGACTAATAAGCTTAGCTCCAAAAATACTTTATCTAGAACATAAAATATGCAATAAAATTTGTCAATTCAAAATTCAAAATCATAAAGCGAACTTGCTGACATCCGTAAAGATAGACACTTGTCAAGTTTTTCTTTTTGATGTCAATGTCTAACGTAGGCCATGGATGACAAAAGATGCTTAATAAATGTTTGAATGATAAATATAAACAAACTATCCTTGTGCAAATAATGATTATATTGTTCTAATAGGAATGTGAAAGAGAGATAGAGAGAGAGAGAGATTATATGTATTTTATATATATATGTATATATATATAGTTATATAATATCAATTTAATCAATTTTTCTAGATGACGGGAAACCAACTTATAGAGATGAGAAAAATTTGTGTAGGGGTAAGGCAAAAGTTTGCCAGTGATCTTTTGCTAGTAACTTAGCTACTGACTTTGCTCCATACAAGATGCTCTTGACTATAAGAGATGTTCAAAAATATTGGTTAGAATTTCTAAATTTCTAAACTTTTTTCAGGATAAAGCTTCTACTTCCATTTTTAATTACTTCTGTAGTAAAGGTAAGGTACAAAAAATTGTTGGAATATATGGTATTTTTTTAACTTTAAGTAAAAAATTTTCACCTATTAAAACTATGTTTCCCAAAGGTTCTTACTTTCCAAATCTGACAAGAAACATTCTGAAAAAAATTTTAGGTTTTTCAACTTAAGTGATTCTTCATGGGAAATCTTTTCTCCACCTTACTTTCTCACCCACTCCCTCAGTCACCTGCAAAGATATATACCTGTATACTAAAGATGTCATCCTTATCTCAACCCAAAGGCACACATGAAGTTGGAGACTTTAAAGGAGATTTAAAAAAATAGAAAACTACATTATGTGATATTGTATTGTATGGAACTGAAGTTGACACAAGATAGCAAAACATCTTAAGACAGCTGCAACTTCTTAAATCTAAGACAGGGGTTCTTAACTTTTTTTTTTTTTTCATCATGAACTGGGAAGTCTAATGAAGCATATGGTTCCTTTCTCAAAAAAGTTTTTAAATGCACAATACATGGGATTACAAAGGAAACCAAAGGCTAATGAAAATAATACATTTTGTCCCCTTCTAGTCCTCCCACTCCCTGAAGTCTGTCCAGGTTAAGGACTCCTATTTGGGGGATACAGTCCCTTTCTAAGTAAGTAGAGGGACAAGGTCACACTCATCCAAGTGTGGTGAGTTTGAGGCTGATCAAAATAGGATTGTTTCTGTGCCCGCCAGACCCCAAAGCTCCGGGGGAGTAAAAGGAGGGGAAGGGGGGGAAGGTGATGGAAGGTGATTGAGAGCAGAGATGCAGAGGGAGTAGAGGAAGAAAATGAGAAAAACAAGGAAGGAGGATGGAGGGAAGGGAGAAGAGAAGAAAGGGGGAGGGAGGGACAGAGAAAGGGAAGAAAAAAGTAAAAAAAAAAAAAAAGAAGAAGGGAAAAGGAAGAAGGAAAATGAAAAGACAGAGAGTGAAGGAAGGAAAAAGGAGTAAATGAGAAAGAAAGTAAAGAAGGAAAAATGGGATAAGAAAAGGGAAAGGGAAAAGGAAGAGAGGAGGAGGGAAGTGCAAAAGCTGAGAAGGAAAGATGACTAGGAAGAAGAGGAAAAAGGAAATAGAGAGGGGAAGGCGATCTGGGAAAGGGAAGGAGGGAAGGTGAAGGGAAGGAACGCAAGGAGAAACGGAGAAAGGGAAGAACGGGACAGAAGAGGGAGGAGGGGGCGGCCGCTCTCTCGCAGTCCCCGGAGCGCAGCAGCTACCAAGCCCGGCTGGGGGATGTGCTAAGCGCCGGCGACATAGACGAAGGACGCCACTCGCCAGACACAGCATCCCCCAGCCTGCTCTCCCGGGAAAGGGGGCGGTTCCGAAGACCTCCACCACCCCGGCCCCGCCCCCAGTCTTGGCCCCGGCTACCTCCCCACCCCCTACCTGTCCCTCAGCGCGCCCTGGAGGCGGCCCAGCTTCTCGTAGTAGTCGGGATCCGGAAAGGAGCCCCTCACGAAGCCTTGCGCCATGGCGTGCACCCCCCCCCCTCCGCCGCGCCGCGTCTCTGCGTTTACCGGGAAAGCCTAAGCGACCGTCCCGGCGTGCATTGCGGCTCAGCTGGCCCCTCCCTCCCGCGCGGGGTTGGGGGTCAGGAGCGGATAGGGGCTATGCGGCTCCCGGCTGGGCTGGAGACGCCGCGGCGTCCGAGGCGCTAGCCCCGCCTCCGGCGCTCTTCCCAGGAACCCAAGCGGGAGCTGTGGCTGTAGATGGAATGCTTTTTTCCTGCCAGTTCTACCACTCCACTTGCCCACGCAGGTGAACGCGGAGTGGCAGCGAGAGGGACACTGCAGGGCGCTGTCTGGGGGCCAGGCGGCCGCTCTTGTTCTGCTCGGGCCTGCTGGCCGGCCCATCTCCCTACCCCGGCCACAGACACCGGCTATTCCCCTTCTCCCCTCTCCCCACCCCACAGCCTGCAGCGTTTTCCTTCCCACCTCGGCCTCCCGGTTTCTCTGGCGGCCTTCAAAATGCAACTAAAATCACACCTCCTACCCCTCCCCCCAATCCTAGGGCCTTCCCCCATGGGTTATTTCCAATTTACCTTCATACATCCTAGTTGTAGACATCCACTAGACTGCCACTTGAGCTGACAGTCTTTTAAGCTTTTCTTTGTTGTGCCATAATTGGCACTAAAGTACTAGTCAGAGTAGACATAGTCTGTGATCCCACCATCTCCAGATATCTTCTTAAAAGATCTAGAGTTGTTCTAATCAAATAAATAAATAAGCACCCTGCAAAAAGCACGTGTAATCCACTACTGACCACACTTAATGCTTCTCACCCCATGATCGCGCTTGCAGGTTCCCATGATCGCGCTTGCAGGTTCCCATGATCGCGCTTGCAGGTTCCCATGATCGCGCTTGGAGATTCCCATGATCGCGCTTGGAGATTCCCATGATCTCGCTTGGAAGTTTCCATGATCAATTGCACTTGGGAGGTTTCCAAGATTGCACTTGGAGGTTTTCTTGGCAAAGAGTGATTTGCCCTTTCCTTCTCCAGAACATTTTACAGTTGAAACTGAGGCAAACTAACCCAAGTTACTTGCCCAGAGTCAGAGCTAGTGTCTGAGACCACATTTGAACTAAGGAAGCCCAGTATTCAATTCATTTTGCCAAAAAATGGGCCGAGAACCAGATATTGTATTTTTCATAATTATGACTACAGACGTTCTTAACTAAACCAGGGGTAGAGGTTAATTATCACAAAAAATAAAATAGATTATTTTGATTAAATTAAATTGAAAAGCTTTTTCAAGAACAAAATGATAGAAGTTATTAGAGGGGGAAAAACTGCATCAGATTTCTCAAGTTTGTATATCTCTAGGTAACTAACAGAGATGAAGAGCTATTCCCCAATGTATAAGTGATCAGAAGATATTCCTGAAAGAATTGCAAGATAACAATCAAATGAAAGATTGTCCCGAATAACTAATAATAAGAGAAATGCAGATCAAAACAACTCTGAGATTCCATCTCACACCCAGGGTATCAACAAAGGTGACAAAAGATGGGGTTAACAAATATTAGAGTGCTATAAAAATACAGATCTATGATCAAACTAGGTGGAGCTGTGAATTATTTCAGTTATATGGAAAGCACTTTACAAAGAAAGTTACTAAAATGTTCATACTCTGACTCAGATTCATTGCTATAGAAATGTACCCCAAAGAAATCAAAGCTCCCATTTAAAATAAAAATACTTAAAGCATTATTATTTGGTGTGGCAAAGAACTTGAAACCAAGAAGATGCCCATGGTTTGAGGAATTGTTGGAATACACAGGAGAGCTGCTGAAATACAAGGGAGCCATCTGACAGTGGCTGTTGGAGATCCAATCCAGGATGGATCTCCTCATGTGAGAGGATGATACAAGGAAACTGAGTGGCAATTGCTGTTCTTTGATCTCTCTCCTCTTCCCTCTGCCTCCAATTAATCTCATTCTTAGTCCACAACACCTGTATCAGCAAAGGCCGACTTGCACCTCCTTCAGATTCCATAATCCACAGCTGTGGAGGCTCTCGGAGAATTGCCCTGTCCCCCAACAAGGCATGACTAAATGAATTGTCACATTGAATGTAATGAAGTATTACTGTTCTATAAGAAATGAGAAATAGGAAGGATACAGAATATAGGAAGACATAGGAAATGAAGCAAATAAGTTAACAAAAAAAAAGAAAAATCATTTATATAAAAGCTACAATGCAAATGGAAAGAACAATGGCAACAACAAAGAAATAAAACATATAAAATGAAAATGACCAACAATAACCTCAAAGAAGAGATGTAAAAATGTACCTCTCTTGATCTTCCCTGAAGAAGTATCAATAGGTAGAACTTTGCACATATGATCAAACTCAATTAGTGTATAGTTTTATGAAATCACTCCCCCACCTCCTTCTCTTGTTCATTATAAGAAATGCACTTAGTGGAGAAGAGAGGAGAGAGGTATATATCTTTGGAAACAAAAAGATATCAAAATATTTATTAACCATCTCCACCAGTTAATTGTGGCTTATTAAGTTTAACTCAACTATTTTAAGTGTTTCCTGGCTATCTCTAAGTAGCTAAGAGATTCTATCCTCAATAACCAGTATAAAGATCCTGCTATCTGAACACAAATATATAGCACAATAACTGATTAATTTAAATCAAAGTAGGGTTTTGTTTAAACTACCATAATAATTACATCAAACTTCTTTGTTTCGGTTTATATAGACTTGGCTAGAGGATGCTTACAAATATCCTAAGTCACAAGTTGGCCCTAGACTTTGTAAATCATTAAACTGCTAAATATTTGATTTTCTCTATAAAATATGTCTACTGTCACTTTGCTTATAAAGTTCTTTGAGATTCTAAGATGGGAGACACTGTATAAATTTGCATGAAATGATTCAAGATAGCTTTTCTACTTTCAATATCATAGAAATAGCTTCTCTGCAACTCTATCCTTTCAATGATTGATGTTCAGCTGAAAATCTCTTATGTTGGTGGAATTAGCATAGAATGGCAGTCTTCTTAGGTCTCTTAAAAATTGTAAGATAAATGGAAATTTTAGTATCCTCTTAGTCATATAACTATATGCTTATGAAATAAAAAATAAATGAATTTTAATACATTTTTAAGTTATCATGAAATCAATATACACATTTAACAAAGTATAAACTGATGAAACACATAGGATTTCTTTAAATCAAATGAATATAGTTAAAAATATCTTGTACTTGAATAGGACTTTTAAAAATAACTTTTACATATTCCATTGTGTCTTTATAAGGATTCCATGAGATAAGTAAGGCAGTCATTATTTTCCTCATTTTACGATGGGGAAATAGGCACAGAACAATAAAATGATGTGTCTAGCTTCCCAAGACTTCTACGTGGCAGAAATAGGGACATAACCTAGGTTTCCAAACTATTAACCTAATAGGTAGTTTTTTCCCCTCTATTATTATATTTGTTTACATTTACTTAGTATATGTTTTCTATTTTGTGTGTGCATATCATTTTCCCTGATAAAATGTGAAATCTTTGAGGGCAAGGGACTGTTTCATTTTTATCTTTTTATCCCCAGTGCTTGACACAGTGGTCAGTTAGTCAATAAATCATTAAGAGTCTACTATGTACCAGGCACTGTACTAAGTGCTGGAAATACAATTACAATTTTTTTTAAAACACCTGACCTCAAAGACCTTATAATTTAATGGGAAAAGACAATATATGAAAGAAAGATGAAAAGGGAGGGGGAAAGGGGAAGAATACTTCTGAGGGTATAATGGAGGGAGTATAAAGGATTCCAAAGAAGTCCAAAATCAATATAGCTTGTGGCAAAAGGGGAGAAAAACCATCTTTACCATCTTTCTTAAAAAGAGAACTTAGTTATTGACCCTGCCTCTATTCAATAGTAGGCATATAATAAATAGTTCTTGACTTCTTTTTCATACTGCTTTGAAATTTTCCCTTTCCCTTCCTCCTTATACCCCTACTATTTTTACATCCCAAAATAACCATATCAAGTTATCATAATGAAGAATGAAGAAATATATGTTACAGAGACTCTTCATACTTACTCAGATGGTTTCATAATTGACTAAAGAGTGTAATTTTTCACTTTATTGGTAGTTAGCACAAGTATACCATTACCCTAATTCATAGACAGCTTGAACCAAATAATGTATTTTTCTATTTTCCCAAAAATTTAAATATGTAAAACTTCAGGTATTTTCAGTGACTTTTGTATAATTTCAGAAATAACTATAAACGCATTTCCACTCATTGGTACCATCACCCATACCTCACCATCACCACTACCACATTGGACTCTGCCCCAGAAACACCTGGATTTTTATTATCCCTACCTCTATTTTCATTCCTAATTCCCTTCAATATGTTGGATTCTCCCATTAAAATGTAACATTCTCATAATTAGGGACTCTCTTGCTTATTTATCTGTATCCAGGGCCTTTTGGACATTCCCATTTTACCTAAGATGGAGCCCACTGCATTGCCTACCACATGTGTAGAGATACACTTCACTGCCTGTGTCCTTACAACTGTAGAGACCAAGCCATTCATTCTTTTTTCAGCTGTGTCCTCTGATGCCATATTTTCAGCTGTGCTCTTTTCAGAAACTCATCTGTTGTGCCCAGTTGGGAAGCCATGAACTGAACCAATAAGAGGGAAAGGATAATTCTTCCCTCGCTCCCCCCACCCTTTCTTTTACTCTGGTTTTTGTTTCCATACTCAGTTTTAGATCCTGGAGATAATTCCCCATGGGCCTGGAATTTGAGCTATTGGGACCTGGGAAGCAGGATTGCATTCAGAGTGGTGCAGCAAGCCAGCCTAGCCCTGAGAGTCAAGATACCTAGGATTTGAACCTCCACGTTTTAGAACTGGAGCTTGGACTGGGTTGTCTGGGAACCAAGCTATGAACCTGGCTCCTTTTTCTTGTACAGTGAATGAGGTAGTTCAAGAGAGAAGGAGATTATGCCCATATTTGGGCGGAATAAATTTGCATATTTATTATTGTACCTCTTAAAATTTTTTTTATAAGAGTGCCTGTATTATGTTGTGTTTAGATACAATGATGTTCCAAATGAATAAGAACTGAATATAAAAAGTTACATAAAAATAAAGAAAAATGAGAAGAAGTATCTTTTGAATCTCTACTTAAGGGGAAAATTCTTAAGTAAGAGATAGAGGTGACCATAAAAGATAAAATAAAACAATTTCATTTACTTAAAATTTAGACTTTTTTGCATAAACCAAAAAATATAGTTTGACTAAGAAAAGAAATTATAAGTTGAGGATTTTTTTGGCAAACATCTTTGATAGAAGTCTAATATTCAAGAAATTTATGGGAGATAAGACTAAGAACCATTCCCCAAAGGATAGTCAAAAGTATGAACAGTTTTTTCAAAAGAAGAAATGCTAATGATCAACAACCATATTAAAAACACTTCAAACCTGAAATGATAAAAGAAATGCAAATTAAAACAACTCTGAGGCTTCTTCTCATAGTCATCAAAATGACAAAGATGATAAAAGACAGTGCCACTGTTACAGGGACTGCAGAAAGATAAGCACACTAATACGTTTTGTGGCACTGTGAATTGGTCCAATCAGTTTAAAAACAATTTGGAATTATTTGAGAAATGTCACTAAACTATTGATGCTCAGATAATTAGATGTGGCAGGTATAACATCTACTCCATATAAGCTAGATTAACTTTTATCCTAAAAAAAAAATGAAACCACCCTTAACACTTTAAGTATTTAATTAATTGTGGCTAATTGACCACAAATCTATGGCTCAAACTAATGACATAGTTTCCTGGCTCCTTAAGTAGAAATACCCAAAGTGTTTCTCAGTCTTGACATATTTCTCAATGCGCTTCCAGTCAACAAATATATTTCTGATCAACAAACTGTGGTAAATGTAAAAATGTAAAAACTGAATCTTAGCTGAATAACTCCTCAATGCTATTAAGTAAACCAGACAGCTAGGTGGTGCAATGGATAGAATGCTGAGACTGCATTGAGGAAGAGCTAAATTCAAATCCAGCTTTAGAGACTCACTACCTATGAAGCCTGAGCAAATAATTTAACTTCTCTCAGTATGTTTCCTCATCTGTAAAATGGGCATAATAGCACTTCCCTTACAAGGTTGTTGTCTCAAATAATATTTATAATGTATTCAACATAGTATCTGGTACTTATTAGGCTCTTAATAAATACTTATTACCTTCTTCTTCTTTTTCACAAAATGGTAGGTGGTTTATAAATAACTCATTTTGTTCCAAGTTGGAACTTAAACTATCAGTCAGTCCTAAACCTGAACACTTGTCCCCATCAGAATTGAATCAGAATGATTTTGATTCTGTTTCATGACTAAAGAGGAGAAAAGGTGAAATGAAAAGAGCTCTCTCTAATGATTGGATGGCCAGATACAGGACTATATATCTAGAGTGATTTATATGATCAACACCTTACTTCTGACTGAATACATGGATAAGTTTTCTTCTATAGCAGGGATCTTCAAACTTTTTAAATAGGGGGCCAGTTCACTGTTCCTCAGACTGTGGGAGGGCCGGCCTACAGTAAAAACAAAAATTCACACTCTGTCTCTGCCCCTCAGCCCATTTGCCATAACCCCACAGGCCACAGAACCGTCCTCATCAGGCTGCATCTGGCCTGAGGGCTGTAGTTTGAGAATCCCTGTTCTTTAGGATAAAATATTCTAATAAACCGAAGGGCATGTGTGACATTGTTCTCCATGATAGATTCTTCTTTTGTATGACTTGAGTGCTGCCTTACTTTAGATTTACAGAAAGACAGACTGCTGACTTATTAATTATACATGGAAGTAATACAATATCTCAGTCATCCATCAATTGGGTGCTTCTTGTGCTACCAGCTCAACTATGTCAACTACTTTCTCTGGAACATGCTTGAGTTGGTCCCTTTCTAAGAGGTTGAGCTATTCCTATTGACCACCAGAGAATAAATACTTAAACTGCTTCCTGACTATCCTGTAGAACTGAACAATTTTGAAAGTTGTGTCCAAAATTTAATCAAAATATTAAAATATGAAATCTACTGTCTATAACTAGTTTAAAGCCTCTATCTTATAACTGTCTTTTCCTTTTCAGTTTGCTCACCACTTTATATATAGATTCGGGTAAATATAAGTTGAGATACTATAATTTATTGCACACATGATAAAATGAAAAAAAAATTAGATCAAACATTCCTTTATGGTAATACTTGCCTCCAGCTATGTCCTAGCCACCCTTCTTTTTCCCTTCCAGGTCTTAATGTGTTTTCTTAATGTGCTTTCCTAGTTCAGCAGCCCAGTGGGATTCATAATAGTCAGCTGTCTCAACAATTCTAACTCTTTTCTCTTGAGATGTCATTTTGCTTCAGACTCAAAAACTCTTCTCATGGTGCTATAGTTTCTGTCTGGTATTAAGCAGGGCTATATCACTCTAGGTGGAAGATGTTCACTAACAGCTACTCTCATCTCTCTCATTCAAAAAGGCTGACTTCCAAAGAGAGGAAACGAGGACTATTTAGTTATAATGAATGAGTAGCATGGCTTTTGCCTTATAGTGTAACTTTTGCCCTATTGCAAACAAGAGTTCATTAAGGAGAAAGGAGTGTTGATTATGCTAGTATTATCAAGATTATGATGAAATGAAAAAAGAAATTAACTCCTTAAAAACACATAATTTGTGAAATTGGAAAAACTCATAGAACAAAACAACTCATTTAAAAATTCAATTGAGATTCAAAAAGAATTATAAAAAGATAACTGAAGAAAATAATTCATTAAAAATCAGAACTAAACAAATGGAAATAAATGACTAAATGAGACATCAAGAACCAGTCAAACAAAACCAAAAAAATTTAAAAATCAAGAAAATGTAAAATATCTCCTTGGAAAAGCAACTGACCTGGAAAATAGAGTTAGGAGAGACAATCTAAGGATTACTGGACTTCCAGAAAACCATGATGAAAAAAACTGATCTTAGACATTACCTTTTAAGAAATTATCGAGGAAAACTGTGGGACACTGCCAAAGCAGTAATAAGGGGAAATATTATATCTCTAGATGCTTACTTGCATAATATAGAGAAAGAGAAGATCGATGAATTGGACTTGCAACTAAAAAAGTTAGAAAAAAAACCAAATTAAAAACCCACAATTAAATACCAGATTTGAAATTCTAAAACTAAAGGAGGGATTAATAAAATTGAAAGTAAGAAAACTATTGAGGGGGCAGCTAGGTGGTGCAGTGGATAGAGCACCAGCCTTGAATTCAGGAGGACCAGGGTTCAAATCTGGTCTCAGACACTTAACACTTCCTAGCTGTGTGACCCTGGGCAAGTCACTTAACTCCAGCCTCAAAAAAAACAAAAAAACAAAAACAACAAAAAAAAACAATTGAATTAATAAATAAAGCTAAAAGTTTTATGGAAAAAAAAAAACAACAAAATAGATGTCTTTAATTAATTAATTTGATTAGAAAACAGAAAGAGGAAAATCAAATTGTTAGTCTTGAAAATGAAAAGGGAGAACTTTCCACCAATAAAGAGGAAATTAAAGCAATAATTAGGAGCTATTTTGCCCAACTTTATGTCAATAAATTTGATAATCTAAGTGAAATGGAGGAATATCTACAAAAATATATATTGCCCAGATTAACAGAAGAGGAAATGAATTACTTAAATAGTCCCATTTTTAAATTTTATTTATTTATTTTTGCTGAGGCAATTGGGGTTAAGTGACTGGTCCAGGATCACACAGCTAGGCAGTGTTAAATGTCTAAGGTCAGATATGACCTCAGGTCCTCCTGACTTCAGGGCTGGTCCTCTATTCACTGCACCACCACCACCACTGCCCCAATATCCCCATTTCAGAAAAAGAAATAGAAGAAGTATTAATCAACTCCCTAAGAAAAACTCTCCAGGGCCAGATGGATTTATATGTAAATTCTACCAAACATTTAAAGAACAGTTAACTCCAATACTACATAATTTGAAAAAATTGGGAAAGAAGGACTCCTACCAAATTCCTTTTATAACATAGACATGGTATTAATTCCTAAACCAGGTAGGATAAAAACAGAGAAAGAAAATCATAGACCAATTTCTCTAATGAATATTGATGCAAAAATCTTAAATAAAATGTTAACAAAAAGATTGCAAAAAGTCATCCCCAGGATAATACACTATGACCAAGTAGGATTTATACTAGAAATTCAAGGCTAGTTCAATATTAGGAAAACTATTAGCGTAATTAGCTATATCAATAACCAAATTAACAAAAACCATATAATTATCTCAATAGATACAGAAAAAAAGCATTTGATAAAACCCAACACTCTAGAGAGTAAGGAATAAATGAAATTTTCCTTAAAATGATCAGCAGCATCTATTTAAAACTATTAGCAAGCATCATATGTAATGGGGTCAAACTAGAACCATTCCCAATAAGATCAGGACTGAAACAAAGTTGTTCATTATCAACATTATTATTCAATATTGTATTAGAAATGTTAGCTTTGGAAAGATTAAAAGACAGAGTAGGTAATGAGGAAACCAAATTATACTCTCTGTAGATAGGGCAAACCCTAAAGAATTAGAGAACCCTAAAGAATCAACTAAAAAACTACTATAAACAATACACAATTTTAGCAGAGTAGCAGGATACAAAATAAATTCACAGAAATCCTCAGTATTTTTATATGTTACCAACAAATTCCAACAGCAAGAGATACAAAGAGAAATTCCATTTAAAATAACTATCGAAAGTATAACATATTTGGGAATCTATCTGCCAAGGAAAGTCAGGAACTATGTGAGCAAAACTACAAAACACTTTCTACACAAATAAAATCAGATCTAAACAATTGGAAAAATATCAAGTGTTCTTGGATAGTCGAACAAATATAATAAAGATGACAATACTACTTAAACTAATCTATTTATTTAGTGATATGCTAATCAAACTCCCAAGAAACTATTTTACTGACTTAGAAAAAATAACAATAACATTTATCTGGAAAAAAGAAAAGGTCAAGAATTTCAAGGAAATTAATGAAGAAAAAAAAAAAAAAAACAAATGAAAGTGGCCAGACCTAAGACTATATTATAAAGCAGAGGTCATCAAAACCATTTGGTACTGGCTAAAGAAATAGATTAGTTGATAAGTTAGGTCAATAGATCAATAAGAAGTTGATCAGTGGAATAGGTTAGGTTTACAGGACAAAATAGTCAATGACTATAGTAATCCAGTGTTTGACAAACCCAAAGACCCCAGTTTTGGGGATAAGAACTCACTATTTGACAAAAACTGCTGGGAAAATTGAAAACTAACATGGAAGAAAGTAGGCATTATCCACACCATATACAAGATAATGTTGAGATAGGTTTGTGATTTATCTATAAAGAGTGATTATAAACAAATTAGAAGAACATAGATCTGTGGAGAAGGAAGGAATTTGTGACCAAAGAAGAACTGGAGATAATTATTGATCACAAAATAGATAATTTTGATTATATAAAGTTAAAAATGTTTTATACAAACATAACTAATGCAGACAACATTAGAAGGGAAGCAATAAACTGAGAAAACATTTTTACATTCAAGAGTTCTGATAAAGGCTTCATTTCTAAAATATATAGAAAATAGATTCAAATTTATAAGAATTCAAGGCACTCTCCAATTGACAAATGTCAAAGGATATGAACAGACAATTTTCAGATGAAGAAATTGAAACCATTTCTAATCATATGAAAAAGTGCTCTAAATCATTATTGATCATAGAAATACAAATTGAGACAACTTTGAGATACTATCACACATCTCTCAGATTGACTAAGATGACAGGAAAAGGTAATGATGAATGTTGAAGAGAATGTGGGAAAACTAGGACACTAATACATTGTTGGTGGAATTGTGAATAGATCCCACCATTCTGGAGAGCAATTTGGATCTTTGTCTAGAGAGTTATCAAACTGTGCAACCCTTTGATCAAGCAATGTTTCTATTGGGCTTATATCCCAAAGATATCTTAAAGGAGAGAAAAAGACCCATATGTGCAAAAATGTTTGTGGCAGCCTTCTTTGTAGTGGCAAGAAACTGAAAAATGAGTGGATACCTGAAATCATTATCTATTTATTTTCCATTTTGAATGGCTTCAATAAGCCTTTTTTGTAATCTAGTTATGGGGGTTGGTGATTGCTGGGGGGGAGGTGCCGATATCACCGCCCCTCCCACTGCTCCTCCTCCCTCCATCCCTGAAGGTGGAGTTGATGTGGGCTGATCAATAAACTGCTCTGTAGGAGGGGTTGAAATTTCTTCAGGATAATCAGTCAACACACCCTAATTCCTCATTCAAATCCTCTTGCCCTCTGGCAAGGCCTTGAGTTTGCTTATTTTCTATCTTTTGTTCCTCACACTTCCTCCAGTCAACAGTTATCTACAATTAGTTTTTCTTCCTTTAAGAACCAAAGGGACATGGGATTCAATGAGTCTAAGAGACTATCCATTTGTGGGCTGGTTACAAGTAAACTCTTCTTGTCAATTATCTTAATTATATCCTCTATAGGATTACTACTAGGGGAGGCTGGAGCAGGAACAGGGGCTCTATCTGGTCCAGGGAATGTTTGTACCTAGCACCTGCCCCATCTCAGGTATTAGAGATTGCTGATTTAGTCCTTAACAAGGTAAAGTCCTTATTTCTATTAGAATATTCACCTAATCTCCTGGTTACCTGAGGACTTTGGTGGAAGTAAGGTGCGGGCCCCACATTTGGGTGCCAAAATGCTGGAACTCTGTCTTCCCAGAAATCAGCCGGAATCAGGATCACTAAACGTCTTTATTCTTGATCTTTTACGGTCAAGGTCAGAGGATTAGGCCTAGCAATCTCACACACACCTTCCCCCCTCAAACACCAGGAGAGACTGACCCCACATGTGCATCTCAATTCCTCTTCCTCCTCCTACTCCTCCCACACATGTCACTCCCCCCTCTTTGTCCCACCAATCAAGTCAGCACAGAACAGCTGGGGAGGGTCAACTTTCAAACAAGTTAATAGGGAACTGTCCAATTGGTAATTAGTCTCACATGCTTCATTATCCAAGTGCATTGCTCAGTTCTAGCCTTTTACAGATACCCATCAGTTAGAGAATGGCTGAATAAGTTATGGTCTAGGAATATTATGGAATATTATTGTTCTGTAAGAAATGATCAGCAAGATGATTTCAGGGAAGCCTGGGGAGATTTACATGAACTGATGCTAAGAGAAATGAGCAGAATCAGGAGATGCATGACAACAGCAAGATTACATGATGATCAATTCTGTTGGACGTAGCTCTCTTCAACAGTGAAATGCTTCTGACGAGTTCTTGTGATGAAGAGAGCCTTCTACACCCAGAGAGAGAACTATGGGAACTGAATGTGGCTCACAGAATAGCATTTTCACTCTTTTTGTTGTTATTTGCTTGCATTTTATTTTCTTTCTCATTTTTTTCTAGTTTGATTTGATTTTTCTTGTGCAGCAAGATAATTGTATAAGTATATATACATATATTGAATTTAACATGTATTTCTACCATGTTTAACATATATTGGACTACTTGCCATCTAGAGGAGAGGGTGGGGGAAAGAGGAGAAAAATTGGAACACAAGGTTTTGCAAGTATTAATGTTGAAGAATTATTCATGCATATGTTTTGAAAAGAAAAAGCTTTAATAAAAAAGGTGGCAAGAAAAATTCTCTCTTATGAAAATACAAATATTTTTCTTCGTATTTTCTTCAAATTTGTTAGATGAAAAATTGACTTGAATGTAATGTTAACTTAAAATGTAAGAATGTATATCATCTGCCACATAATAAACCATTTAAATATTTATTTTTATAGAAAATAAATAGCTATCACAGAAGAAAACATATCTCTATACCTTTGTATAGAATGAAACATTTTTTAAATAATTGAATTCTCTATTCTCTGTATATGGAGAAAAATCTCATCACGAAATATGATTAGTGTTCAGCATTATATAATCATAGAAGCAAAGGACCAAATAAATCAAGAAGTCATGGAAGGTAGATGAGGACCAAAGCAGTATTTGGTTTTTTGTATTTTTTTTCCTGAGGCAATTGGGGTTAAGTAACTTGCCCAGGGTCAACACAGCTAGGAAGTGTTAAGTGTCTGAGACTAGATTTTCAACTCAGATCTTCCTGATTTCAGGGATGGTGCTCTATCCATTGTGTCACCTAGCTGCCCCCTTAAAGCAGAATTTTTAAGAGAATTATGTGAAGTAAATATTTTGTAATATTTGTCCCTAACAGAAGTTCAGAGTAGTCATTGTCATACTCACAAACAATTTATTCTATATAGAATGTTATTTACATAATCAACACTAGTATTTTATAAGCAGAATACTTTTTATTTTCTTATAGATGCTTTTCAAATCACTAATTTGTTTATCAGTGCAACATCAGAACTGACTTATTTATAAGTCAATTTACTTTTTATGCTTGCTTATAGGAGCAAGTAAATTTGTTTCACTAGATTAATAATATGGAGTTCTGCTATCACAGAAGATCACAGAAGATCACATTAGAGGAGCTAAGGTGAAAACTAGAATGAATGCAAATGACCACTTCTTTGTGGGTTTGAGATATATGTCACAGTAGGAAGAAAGTCAAGGACATAGGTTTAAGTATACTTCATTTGTTAAAAAAAAATCTATCTTTTTTTAAAAGACAAATTTGCTGAATTTAATTTTTTTAATTGCTATTTGGACTTTGTGAAGTTTTGATAGTAATTAATCCATAAGAAAAAAGTACTTGCCATGACAACCAATGCAACATATGGTACTGAGGCTCCCAGGAAGGAACAAAACAACATTACCCTTCTCACCATCTGAATGACACATGATTTTAATGTTTAACATGGTTTTGTAAGTCTTAATAATCTAGTTAATGAATTATGTTTCTTGATGATCTTTTTTTTTCTCTGAAGCCAAATTACATTTAAAATTAGCCAGCAAAAACAACCATCTTTCCTCCCTAAGCCAAGAATTTTACTTGGGAGAAAAAATTTTTATGCTCCCCAAATTACCAAATTGTATATGCCCTTTGACCCAAGGATATCATTACTAGGCTTATGACATAGATAAAGGAAAAGGAAAGTTTATGTATTGACAGAGAACTAAGGGGCTGTATATCAACTGGTAGAATAGCTTTTAAAAAAACTATGGTATGTGAATGTAGAGGGATTTTATTGTGCTAATATAAATTATTAAAGGGACATTGTTTTAGAAATCTAGTAAGACATATGAATTAATATATGATGAAGTGAAC
This sequence comes from Sminthopsis crassicaudata, assembly GCF_048593235.1. Lineage (NCBI taxonomy): Eukaryota > Metazoa > Chordata > Mammalia > Dasyuromorphia > Dasyuridae > Sminthopsis > Sminthopsis crassicaudata. The sequence continues at coordinate 157,592,629 of NC_133618.1, forward strand.
AGAACTAGGATAAAGACAACATTGAAAGTCTTAAGATCTCTGATCAATGGAGTGAGCAATCATGATTCAAAAAGACTGATCATAAAACATGCTACAATTAATAGTAATAGCAAACATCTATATAGCATTTACTCTGTTCCAGGCACTGTGCTAAGTACTTTAAAATTATCATCTCAGTGGATCCTCACAATAACCCTGGAAGTAAGTGTTATTATTCCCATTTTACGATGAAGAAAATGAAACAGAGGTCAAATGATTTTAATAGTAAGTGTCTGAAGCTAATTCAAATGAACTTAAGTCTTACTAACTCTAGACCCAGGGCTCTGTCCACTGAATCACCTTGCTCCTGATGAAGCGTATTCAAAGAACAGAATGAAATAACTCTTTTGGAAATATGGCCATTTTGCCAATGTGTGAATTTGTTTTGCTTGACAATGCATGTTTGTTTCAAAGGTTTTCTATTTTCTTTTTTTTATGGAGGAGGCTATGGGAGGGAGGAGGTTATGGGAGGGATCAAATTTTTGTTCATGGGGAAAAGAAACAAATTTGTTTCTGTAGTTATTTCTGAATGGATCAATAATATCAAAGCTTGAAGTTTAGAGCTGTAACTTGCCTCAAGCACACTGATTTTTCTCACTCAGATAGTTCACTGCTAGGTTTCTGTGTGTGACTCTCTCCCACAAATATTGAATACAGTAGTAAAAGAGTAAGGGTCAAGTTTAGGTATGTATTAGTCTTGCATTTCTTTTAATATGTCATCAGCATCTGTGATATCATTATTATCTTTTGGCTTATTACTAACTTAATGATTATGTTAAACTAAGTTGACCATAGTCTGCTACAAGTCTCCCCATCTGCAAAATGGAAATAATAATTATCCAATTACCAGGGTTGTTATGAGTATAAAATGTGATATTATCATCTTTCCCTTCAAGTTGGTGCCATATTCCTAATGGTGAAAGAATTTAGAGTAGCTAGAGGGGAGACTTTTCCCTCCCCAATCCTACCCTCCATCAGGACAGTCTTACAGCACAGTCATACTACCACTGAAAGATCCATATATGCTCAGCTTCATATTTTTGTTGCTTCTCTGTGCAACTTTCCTTTATCTTTCCTTACTGATCACTATCTCTCCCTTCTTTTCACCATTTCCTAACATACAGATCCATCAAGTCTTCATCTTCCTTGCCTCCTTTCTTCAACTGAGGAAAACAGGCCTCACAAAACTTTTTCTCCTTTTTTGTCCACTGACATCTCCAAGTCCACTTGATCTCAGCTTATTTTTCCCTTGTGAGACCCACTTGATCCTTTTAATACAAAGGGCTCCTTCCTTTTATATGTGCCTCAGCAACCTCTCCTATGCATGAAGAGACTTACACATCCATGTCCTCTTGGCACTTGTACCCTATTCTGTAATGTCCGGGCTAACTTTCTAGAGATCCTCCAGAAGGGCCTCCAGACACCATGAAGATGGAGAAGAATAGAGTTCAAAGTCTTTATTGTCTCCTTCACAATCTATGTCTGTCATAGTTTGACTCAGTCTGACCTACTCTCCTCCAGCAGTCTGACAGTCTGCCAGTCTCAATCAGTCTCCCTCTGAGTCTGATTTTGTCCCCATCAATTACAATTACAATTACATCATTATAGTATACTGAGTATGTGTGAACTAGAGAACTATTACATTATTATGCTAAGTACTGAGTATATGTATACTAGAGAACCATCATCTCATCAATTCCATTGAGTTAACACCTTGTTTCAAATATACTTTTCCAGAGTTGTGGCTCTCTACACTGTGCTAGTAATACCAAATTGTACCAGTGAATTTTACATGTATTATTTTGTTCTTATAATAATTCTGTAAGATAGATAAGGTGAATATTATTATTTGCACAGAAAAAGTAAACCCTTTGTACAGAAGGGTAAACTGAAGAACATAATTTGCCTAGAAGAGCAGAGTTTATTTGGAGCAGTCTAAGAAGGAGCAACATTTTATGCTGAAGTCTATCTTGTGCTTTAGAGTTTACTAAATACTTCCCTCAAAACAGCCCTATGAAGCAAGAATTGCAAGAATTATATATATATGACTCAGTTCCACAGCTAATAACCTCTGCTCCCCATGTTCAAAATGAAGAACATTTTCCACTGCCTCATATTGTATAGAAACCTAGTTACATCATTTTCCTACTTAAAATCCCAATGAATAGGAAAGTAAAAATTAAAATATTAAATATTTAACACTTACATTTTAACAAATTTAAACATAATTCAAGAGTTTTTAATGAAATCCTAATTTCTTAGAGTAAGAATAGTTCATTAGAGTTACTTTTAAATTACTTAATTTGCTCACTTGTAAAAAATCAGATTTTTATTTCTGATAGATTTTTTAATATTTTCAATAATTGGAAGTTATATTTAATGTTGGTTATGATACAGTAGATTTCAGTATAGTGGCTACATAATTTGAAAAAGGTTCATCACTGACTTCAAAAAGCATAATTGATTTCAAGAAGCATTAGCATTGAATATGAAATTAAAAAGCATCACATATGAAAATAGAAAGCATTTGGTATTATGTACTGCAAAGTAAGTAATATTGTTTTTAAAAGCAAAATCTTTACTAAAGAAGATGCTGATGTTAAAGAATTGTGGAAGTGCATCTTGAAAATCAGTAGTCTATTAGAGAAAACGATTTGATTAAAGGCTCTAAAAACTGGGAAAGAAAATAAACATCAAACCATTCAGTTAAGACTTTTAATTTTATAATACCTAATGACTTTAAGAGTAAGAGTCCTATTACATCACTATCTCATTTAATGTAATATAAGGACAAGACATCATTTTAAGTGAGTAAACATTGATGATTTACACTTTGTGATTTCTTAATGAGTTGTGAATCTTTTTGACTAAGGAAGGCAAAAATTGTTATACTGATCAAACAAATTAGCAATCACACATCTTGAAGGTTTTAAATAGCTGAGCCAGGTCAGTAGAAGTCAGCCCAACAGAAAAATAGTCAAATGGTAAAAGATTCTAAACTCAGGAAAGCTGTGAGGAGGCAAATCATATTCCCTGTAACAGAGGATTTCAAGGAAGGGGTGAGTGAGCACAGCCAGAGTGTAACACTCTTCCCCACCCCTTCCTTCCTATACTGACCAAATTTTAGCAAGCCAAGATCAATAGCAAACAGTGTAGGCAGTGGACACATTGAAGATAAATATGGACAATCATAGACACAGACAGATAAAGGCCTGAAAGAGTAGGCCTGAGGGGGGAAAAAACAGCTTCAGAGAAGAGTGTGGCAGAGAGAATGATAGTTATGAATTCTAGGACACTGAACCTTAACAGTTCCCCAGAGAACTACCTATATCTAAGAGAAACTTCATAAAGACTCAATCAAGGGAAGAAAAGACTTCCATTGTTAGGATTCATGAAGTACCCCTTTGTCTCATGTACTCATTTCTCTTATATCTTGAATTTAAGATCATTCTCTAAAAAAAATCTTATCTGTACAAGGGGAGACAATGCTTTGGGAAAACTTTATACCGAAAATTTATTGAAGTTACTGACTGATTTGTGACCAGCAGTAATTCTAGAAATCTAGAAATCCAATCCTGCAGGGATTGGCCTTTCTGGTATTTTCATTAGCTGTTCCTCATGTCTGTAACTCCTTCTTCATCTCTGCCTCCTGGCTTTCCTAGCAATTCCACTTCTCTCTCTCCCCTTCTCCCGGCACATTCATCTTTTATCCCTTAATTTTATTTTTTTAGATATTATCCCTTCATATTCAATTCAAACTTGTGTCCTCTATCTACATATACTCCTTCTAACTGCCATAATAATGAGAAAGTTCTTATGAATTACAAGTACTATCCTCCAAAATAGGAATATAAAGAGATAAACCTTATTAAGTCCCTTATGATTTCCCTTTCCTCATCACCTCCTTATGTTTCTCCTGAGTCCTGTATTTGAAAATCAAATTTTCTATTCAGTTCTGGTCTTTTCATCACAAATGCTTGAAAGTCCTCTATTTCATTGAATATTCATCTTTCCCTCAAAAGTATTATAATCAGTTTTTCTGGTTAGGTGATTATTGCTCTTTTGGTCTCTGGAATATCCATATTCAATATCTGTGACCTGCAATGTTTTAATGTAGAAGCTACTAGCAAGTCACTTAATCCAACTGCCTCAGCAAAAAAAAAAAAAATGTAGAAGATGATGAATTTTATGTTATCCTGCCTGTGGCTCTACTATTCTTGAATTATTTCTTTCTGGATGCGATATTTTCTTCTTGATATGGAAATTCCAAAATTTGGCTATAATATTCCTGGAAGTTTTCATCTTGGGATTTCTTTCAGGAGGCAATTCATGGATTCTTTCCATTTTTATTTTATCTTCTGATTCTAGAATATCAGGACAAAATTGATAATATTTTTCTTAGGGGTTTTTTTGCAGGGGGGGAAGGAGAATTTATGTTTTCTTTTGCAATATAACTTTTATGGAAATATTTTACAAAGAGGGAGGAAGAAAGAGAGAAAATCTAAAATTTGAAGTCTTAAAAACAAATATAAAAACCTGTTTTATGTGTAACTGGGGTAAATAAAAACATTAAATAAAGCAAAAAAGCAAAACAAAAAACAAAAATAAAAGGAACACAGTCAATTCTGGCTCTGGAGTAGATCTTCAGAGTCCAATCTAGATGTCTGAAAAGCTAGGGGGCTGTGTACTATCTTGACCTTACTCAAGAAGGGTTAGAACTAGCCTAGCCACCCTTTTGGACAAATGAATATTACTCTTGGACTGATCAACCAAGAGTTTTTTTTGGGAGGGATGGAAATCTGTCCTCTGTTAATTTGGTGAATCGAACCATATGAGCTGCCAGGAGAGAATCCTTTATTGGTTGATTGAATAACCCTGAAGAACTGGTTGCCTAATATTATTCCTACCCTCATTTTCTGAGGACAACTCTAGATTTATGAGGATAGTCAAAATAAACTGTGCAGTGTTGAGCCTATTGTGGGCTGAATACTCATACTCCAACAGAAGGGATCCCTTTCTTTTTTCCTTCTCTATCCTCTCTATAAGCTTCTAAGGAAAATCTTTGTCTTAGTTATTTGTAGTTTTATTTGTAGTTATTTGTTATTTGAAGATTTGCTACTTGGAAGATTCTTAAGGGAAAAGTGCAGCCAGCTAGAAAGACTACTATAAAAAACAAAACAAAACAAAACAAAAAACTCAGTCAGAAAGTTTAAATTGTGGGAAAGATTAATGAAGTTTCATACTTGAGATAGTTCTTCCAGTTTTCTATAATATGATACTAAACTTTTCATTTCAGTAACAGGGACCTATTCCCTCTTCAGATATTCAATAGGAGATTAGGTTTTAAGAGTAAAGAAAATTTAAAAATAATCTTTATCAGCTGTCATTTCAGCCCTGATAAATTTGGGGTTACAGAGATAAAGTTGAACAAGCAAAGAAAGGAACATTTTTTCCCTTGCTTATAGAAATCTTGGGCATTATCAACAAATTAAAGACTAAATTTGCAATCGAAATATAGTATTTTTGCTATACATTTCCAAATATGGTTTGACTATTTTTGTAAATTCTGAAATGTTTTGAGAAGAATGAGAATATGAGACTACAGGGGCAGTTAGGTGATGCAGTGGATAGAGTACCAGCCCTGAAGTCAGGAGGACCTGAGTTCAAATATGGTCTCAGACACTTAACACTTTCTACCTTGTGACCCTGGGCAAGTCACTTAACCCCAATTTTCTCAGCAAGAAAAAAATTGAGAATATGAGATTACCACCATAAATTTTTGGAATGGAACTAACTGAAAACAATATATAATTTGAGAGATTGTCATTTTAGGATCCTTAAAAATTTTGAGATTTGAATAATTCAATATATGATTCTTAATTCAGATTTTATTTGTTTGAGTTTGTCTTAAAACAAAATTATAATATGATTTCATTTAAAGTGAGGTGATTTTGATGTTTTACCCTCTATAGGTAGATCAGATCTTAATGGAAAATACATATTGATATCAAGGTGAAAAGTGTATTCTATACCATTGCTTTAAATGCAATTATTATAGATATATGAAATTATTTTCTGTGTAAGAGGTTTTGAACATGCATTTAACTGAACTGCTATTTGACTTTTAAAAGTTCTGTGGTGTGTTTGTAAAATTCATAATATTATTTATGTTATTGTTAGACTTTTAATTTTTCTCCTATTACTATTTTTGGAAAGTTAACATTTAAGGAACATTGTCAATTTAAAAATTGATATCCAGAGATGTGATACAATTGTATCAATGGAAAATTAACTCATTTTCATGAGGATTCTTACTGGTATAGTTTTAAAAATCTATCAAGCATTTAATTTTATTTTTTTGCTTAAAATGAATGATGATACAATAACTTAGAGTTTGGGGAAAATACCATAAACTTTGTTAATATTTGAGAAGTTTTTCAGGAATTTGCAAGATTTTCATTCTGGATCTTCATCCTGAGTGAGGTCATAAATCTTATTAACTCTGTGAGAGAAGTTGCTGAAAGAACTTTGTGATATTCTAGAATAATAAAGTAGTTTAATGAGAACCTAGGATCTCTTGCTGTTGAAGTAAAGGGACTTACAAGTTGATTTTATAAAGAGTGATTTTGATCTGATATATTGGCAATTGTTATGGAAATTTTGAAAGTGAACTTAGAATAGTATGTATTTAAGTTACATCTTTGAGCTTGCTTAGTATTGATTTCAGATTGAAATCTTTTATTTTGGGTTGAGTTAATATGCAATGCTTTAAGGTGTACAATAGCTAGTGTTTTCTGGGTTTTGAGTAAACTATCATGGATTCACTACATGTGTTATCATAGAATGTGATTATATTCTTAATTTATTATGATTGATATCTGCTCCAATATGTATTTAAACAAGAAAGAATGGATAGAATTAAGGATTGTATGCATTTATTGTTAATTGTTATTCCAACAACATGGAAAAAAATAATAATAGTTATGCCAAAGCTGTGATTAATAATTTGAAGGAAAATCTCTTGTGAGTATAATTTGATATTGTTTGGAGTATTATTGCTGAAATTATCATTAAGCCAATAATTCACCATGTAAGAGAAAAGTCAAATGCTTCTACAAAAGGTTACAATCTGAGAATTGTTGATAATTTTTTGAAGGATGATGTCTAGGTTCTTTTTTCATCATAGTTTTCAGGTAGACCAATAATTTTTAAATTTTCTTTCTTGAATCTATTTTCCAGATCAGTTTTTTTTTCCAATAAGAAATTTTACAATGTTTTCTGCTTTTTTTTATTCTTTTGGTTTTGTTTATTTTGTTTCTTGATTTCTCACATAGTCATTAACTTTTATTTGCTCAAATCTAATTTGTAAGAAATTATTTTCCTCAATGAGCTTTTGTACTTCCTTTTCCATTTGTTCAATTTTGCTTTTTAAGCCATTCTTCTGCTCATTAGCTTTTTGTATTTCCTGTTGTATCACTTTCATTTTTCTTCCCCATTTTTCCTTTATCTTTCTTACTTGATTTTCAAAATCCTTTTTGAGCTCTTCCATGGCTTGAGACCAATTCTTATTTTCTTGGAAGCTTTGGATGGAGGAACTTTGACCTTTTTATCTTCTTCTGAGTCTCTGTTTGTGCTGGACTGTCTGAGCACTATTCTAGGCTGCCAGGGCCATATTCACCAGTCTTCAGAGCCCACCCAGATACACACTAGAGCTGATCTGAGGTGCAAACAGGTTTTGTGTAGCTGTTTTCAGAGATCCTTCTAGGCACCTATAAGTTTTCCATTCTTTCAAGGTGTTATGATCCAAGGAGAAATGTATCTGAGTTTTCACAATCACAGATTTAATGGCTCCCAAGGCTGTTGGTTTGCTGGTTTCCTGAGACCCTCTCACTCTAGTGAGACAAACTTCTTCTGACAACTTTCCAAATTGTCTTTGGTGTTTCTAGTCTGAGATATTTGATAAGTGCCAGTGTGATTCAGAGACCCCATGGCCCACTCCTAGTTTGCTGGGCCTGGGGCTGTGCTGGTGCAGTCTGTGCCAGAACTGTGCTAGTTTCCTACTCTGGTGCAACAGAACCTTTCCTGCTGACCTTCTAAGTTATTTTCAACTGGAAAATTGTTTGACTCCATCTTTTTGTGATTTTGATGCCTCAAATGTGTTTAGAGTCATTATTTAGAGGTATTTTGAGAGGTTCATGGGAGAGGTTGGGTGAGTCCCTGTATTTACCCAACCATCTTGACTCTGTCTCAACTTGACTGTATTCTATATGAACCACAGAAATACTTCTCACTATGCAGAGTAATCTTGTTTAGGTTAAATCCCAACTCTTAGGTCATCAGAGATCCCACTTCTAACACCAATTTATGAACTGAGGACAAAAATAGTTTTAATAATAACTTAGAAAAAAGTTTAAGTCATCCACCAGAGGTTGGGAGCCAAAAAAGAGGTAGCCTACTCTCTCCACATTTCTGTAAGTTACATATATTATAGGATTCAAATAAAGAAGCAAGAAAACAATAGATCATTGGCCAGTACAGAGGCAGTTTCCAGATAAAAATGCAGGTTACTTGAGATGTAAATGGAAAAAACTCTACATTCTTTGTATCAACCTTTGGAGCTGACTGGATTTCTGGTCAGCAAAGCTGTTCCTAGGTTCCTAAGTTAAGCTTAAATACATCTAGTCTTTAAGCAATAGGTAGCTTCTCAGCTATGCAAAGCTAAGAACAATGCCATAAAGTTTTCTCATACCTGGCTTCAAGTCTCAACTGAAGTCCTATTTTTTGCAAAAAGTCCTTCCCCGTTATCAATAATCTTATTGCCTTCCCTTTGTTGATTATCTCCAATTTATAGTGTGTGTGTATATATATATATATATATATATATATATAGTTTACACATAGTTGTAGAAATAGACTTAAGGCTTAGTATGATTGATTTAAATAAGGTGTTAACTCAGTGGAATTGATAAGACAATGGTTATCTAGTTTAGCATGTAAGTTCTCTAGTTCAGTATGATTAATATAATGACTGGTTTATACTCAGTATACTATGATGATTTAGTTGTAATAAAGCATAAAAACTGGGACAAACTCAGCCAGAGACAGACTCGGAGAAGACAGAAGTAATAAGTGTCAACATACTACCTTTGAGGGAGAATGTTCTACATTTGGATAGCTCTGATTTTTTAAATAGCATTTTATTTTTTCCAATTACATGTAAAGACAATTTTAAACCTTCATTTTTTTTTTAATTTTGAGTTCCAAATTTTTTCTCCCTCCTTCCTCTCTCCCTTTTCTAAAATGGTAAGCAATTTGATATAGGTTATATTTGTACAATTGTGTAAAACATATTTACATATTAGTCATATTGAAAAAGAAGAAACAGCAAAAGAAAAAAAAACATGAAAAAATAAGTTGGAAATAGTATACTTTGATCTGCATTCAGACTTTATCAACCCTTTCTCTGGATGTGGATAGCATTTTCCATCATGAGACCCTTGTAATTATTTTGGATCATCATATTGCTAAAAAGAGCTAAATTATTCACAGTTGATTACTGCAGAATGTTGCTGTTACTATGTATAATGTTCTCCTGGTTCTGCTAACTTCACTTTGCATCAGTTCAAGTAAGTCTTTCCAGGTTTTTCTGAAATCCATCTGAGAACAGCTCTAATTGTTAGAAACTTTTCCTTAAAAATTCAAATTTGCTTCTTTTCAGCTCCCACACATTGCTCCTACATCTGTTCTATGTGGTTAAACAGAAATTTAAACCTTTTCCTCATGACAACTTTTCAATTACTTATCAGCTCAAAGAACTAGAGGAAACAATCATCTAGTTCAAAACCCACATTTTCTAGTTGAAATTAATACCTATGAATATTAAATAACTTTTCCAAGATTAGAAGACAATAAGTAGTAGAGTAGGAAATTGAATCCAGATCCTCTAATTCTAAAATTGTTATCCATCTATTATATCATACTGCTCTTTGTTCTAGTAAAATAGTCCAAATACTTTCACCCAGTTCCCAAATAGCATGATTTTTGAAACCCATCTTGATTGTTCTCTTCTAGATGTTCCTCAGATTTTCAATTTACTTCTATTTGTTATGTCCTAAACTGAACACAATATTCCGGATGAGGATTAGGTCAGAGTATAGTGGGACTATTAATTTTGAACACCCTGCTTCTATGCAGACCAAGGTTTCATTAGCTTTGGGGATGTCAGTATCACAATGTTGATTCTCATTGAGTTTGTAGTTTACTAAAATCCCCAGACCTTTTAGAGATAAATTAAATGTCCTTGTTCCCCCTTCCCCATATTATAATGATGAAATTGATTTTCTATATAAGAATTTGCATTTACCCCTCTCAAGTTTCATCCATATAGAGAAATCTTGGACCCTGGCTTTTACTTCATAACTTTTTTTAACCTTATCACTTGTGCACATTAACTACATGAAAGATTAGTGCAAGATCACAAAAACTTTTCACATGTATTTTCCCATTGTTATTGGAATCCAGAAAGATAACATACATAGATTAGATTAAATTATCACAACTGTCTGACCTAGAAAAATTCAGTGTATATGTGTATAGTATATAGAGTGAGGAAGAAAAATAACTGGTCTCCTAAAGCCTGAGGCAGATAGGAAGAAACAAATTCAGTAGTCCTGCATAATGGAGAGGAAGTCAAAATGCAGAATAATTAATTTTGGAGCCAGAATTGCAGAGAGAAGAAGGAAGGGTTATGAGCAGAAGAAAGGTAGATAAAGAAGAAAAGGAGTGGAAAAGAAAGAAATAGTAATGGATCAGGAAAAATGAGGTTGTTAAGTTCAGTTTACTCACAAACATTTTGTGGGACTCATCTAATTTAATTTACCACAATAAGAATCTTTTCTAAACCCACTCTACCAAAAGAAATGGCATTTTTTTATTTATGAATATTTACATTTTACATTTTAGTTTATTATTTTAGCCAATAATATATAATTTTCTGAAAGATGAAGTTTTTATTATAGCTAAAATTTAACAAGAGCAACAATAAAAAAATGTTGTTCTTTTATTCATTTATTTTGCCAAGTTCTATGTTAGAGCTCTAATGTGCTTACAACCCTTATTGAAGTCAATTGGAATTATGCACACACAAGGGCTCTGGGATCAAACCCTTTGTTGACAGAGAGAAGCACTTAAAGAAGGTAAAAGGCTTGAAGATCCAAATCCTTGGACTCAAAGCAAAGCTAAACCATTGTCTGTGCTGATTAATGAAGTCTTTAGCGTGGTGAAATAATATGGTTTTACTAAATGTGAAAAGCTTCTACAGCATTGAAATATCAGGAGTGTGAATGTCAGTCAATAGGATAGTAAGCTCAGAAATGTATCTTGAAATTACTAGCCTCTCTTAAAAATAGTTTTTGGTTGATTTCATAATTATTTGCCACTTTGATGTATTTCTTATCAGGTTCAACAAGTGCTACTAACTACAAGGGTTTCAAACAAAAGGAAATACTAAATCTATTCAATTGGCAGGTTAAGGGAAATCCCAACAAAAGACTTCTGAAGTCCCTTCAAATTCTAAGTTTCTATGATTCTAGTTCAAGGGTAACATGATTATGCCTCTATCTGTCATATATATGTATGTATATATACACACACACATATATATATGCATATATAATATACAGAGTAATACAAGTTTTAAAAGAATCTCCTTTGTGTTGTTGAACTGGTAACTCTGGAGATATTGTCCAAGGAGAACAATTCTAAATCCCTGTAAACCAGCCAATGAAAGATTGGAAAGGAAAAAAATTAATTTGTTATTGTACTATGTACAAGGTACGGTGCTAGGTACTTATGCAAATATTATCTCATACCTGTATTCATTGTGGAGTCAAGGAACCATTACAAAGTGTGGGTTCTGCTTCCTTTATTAGTGAAACAATGATCAGAAGTTAGCTTGAACCTGAAAAAACTACATCCCTTAGTCTACCAATATTTAAAGGAGAAAAATAGATGTAATTCTAAACCTATACCCCTTCTCTTTGAGGAGAACAGAATAGTCAGCTTCTAACCCCAATTTTCTGCTTCTTCTCTTGGAAGGAAGTAAAGGGTTTTTTTGGCGAGGCAATTGTGGTTAAGTGACTCACCCAGGGTCACATAGCTAGGAAGTATTAAGTATCTGAGGTCAGATTTGAACTCAGGTCCTCTTGACTTCAGAGCTGGTGCTCCATTCACTGCACCATCTAGTTGACTCTTTTTTTTTTTTTTTTTTTTTTTTTTTTTTTTTTTTTGAGAAGAATAAAGGAAGAGGCTAAAAATGTAAATCCTGCCTTTCTCTGAGCCACACAATGATATATATGTCCATGCTATATGTTGGAGACAGTCTTCCTACAAAAATATAATCTATCTACCACCAGGACATAAGAAGAAAAAGACAAGGAATTTGGAGGACATCATTAATTATGAATAAAAATAAAATTATTAAATAAAATAAAATTTTTTTATTTTATTAAAAATTATTATAAAAATTATATAAAAATTATTCCAGTGAATATAAAAAAGAGAACTATCTAAAAGGACTAATATAGTTCAAAGAGAATTTTTTGCCTAGTTTACACATTCATAAAAAAGACATGTTTGAAGATAGAAGCAAGATTAAGTAATGGAACATGAATTTGAAAGAGTGTTGTGATCCTTTAATAATAGTCAGGAGTGTCCATTTTTAGACAACTTATGCTAAGGGCAAAAGGGGCTTTTAAAATTGCATAGAGGAGAAACAGAAGATCAAAGAAGGAAAGGGCCTTCTGCTTTGGGGGATTAGGTAATTATAACAGATGATAAAAAAAAAAGTAAAATTGTTTAATCCTTACTTTGCTACTATTTCTATAGATAGAAGAGAAAATGAATGACTAATGAGGAATTGAAAGCTCAAATAAATGAAAGAATAGTGATAATAGATAGTAAATAGTAGATATCATTGCTCTTGAATTTGAGTCATTAGATCCAGATATATCTCATTTATACAATAGTTTTAGTCATATTTCATAGTAATTATGTGATTTTAAGTCATATTTATTTCAATTTAGCATAATTCTGTCAAAAAACATATACCAGATTAATTTCTGTCCTTTTTTGACAAGTTTTCTAAATTGGAGATGAAGAAAATGCTATATCCTTAGCATACCTATGCCTTAGTAAAGCATTTGACAAAGTCCTTCATGATATATTTCCGGGAAATGGACAGAGATGTGGGCTGGACTATAGTACTATTTTGATAATTTGGGTTTGGTTGGACAAATAAAAAAAGTAATCATTAGGAGATCAAAGTAAATTCTCTTTAAACTATATTAGTCCTTTTAGATAGTTCTCTTTTTTTATACTCACTGGAATAATTTTTATTTACAATTTCATAATTAATGATGTCCTTGTGTGGATCAAAGAAAAAAAAGTCTCTAGTTGACTAGTCCCTAAGTGTTCTGTGCTTGGCTCAGTTTTATCTAACATTTTTCAATGGGTTAAATACATAGATGACATGATCATCAAATATACAAATGTGCTGAAAAGTACAAACATTTTGAATAGCCTAGAGTCATCAGGGTCCAAAAAGTATAGATCAAGTAGAATGAAATTAAATCAAATAAGATGAAATTCAATAGGGATAAGTATAAAATCCTAAAATCAGGAACTTCACAACTGTAAAATGAGAGTTATCTAATGACATAAGTATTTGAAAAAGATCTAAATGTTTTAAGGGAATGCAAGCTCAATATTGTTATCAAATGAAGATAAGAAAGGCTCTTGCCCATGTCTTCTGTCAAATGTTATCAAGAAAGATAACATTACTTATCTAAAATCAAAAGAAGATGCCCTTTGCGATTCTTTTTTTCTAGTAATAGAAATTGATTTATATTGAATTATCTATACTCTCTAAGTTGAATCCCCTTGCAATAGTATACATTTGAAACCTAGTTAGCATTATAAATTCTAAACACTCATTACTTTTAGCAGACAATCTCCTTTTAGGTAAATTATAATGATGATATATTATGTACTAGCTCTTGAGCACCAAAGAAAGGTAAATCTTCTCTTCAGTTTCATCAAAAGAAACTTAAAAGAACAAGAATTGTCATGGTACAAGTTGTCTTCCTATTATTGACCTCTTCTTACTATTGATCCCTTCCTAATCTTGTGTCCTAACTCAATTTGTAACTTGTCTACTGTTATCTCACTTTGATTTAAGTCATGTCAGGGTTTTCATTCTTTCTAGATGCCTCTGGCACCGCCATCTCCAAAGCCCTGGATCACCCTTTTCTAATGCAATGTTATGTCCCTATAATAATAGCTAACATATAATAATACAGCTAAGCTATAATACTTAAGGTTTTCAAAGTGTTTTATATATATTATCTCACTTGACCCACACAACAGTCCTCTGGTACATTATTATCTTCATTTTACAGGAGAGGAAACTAATGCTGAATGATTTGTACAGGATTATAGAGCTAGTAATTGTCTCAGGAAGAATTTGAAGTTTTCCTCACTTCCTGACTTCAGATCCATCATCCTATGTATTCTGCCACCAAACTATTATTCCTAACAAAGAGAAACTGCTGAGGCAAACTTATGCTTATATAGTGATAGCTTCATGTAGAACATTATTGGGCAATCAAAAGACTGTCTCACATTGAAGAACTCCCCTCCCTCATCCTTAACTTCCTCTCTTTTGTTCATTATTATTCAATGCTGTAGTTCTCCTTCACCTTAGTTCTTCTCTGGATACAGTCTTTTACAAATGGGACAATTCACCTTTCAAGGAACACTGCTGTTCATACTTTCTACTACATTATATATATTTTCTCTTTCTCTCTCTCTCTTTCTCTCTCTCTCTCTCTCTCTCTCTCTCTCTCTCTCTCTCTCTCTCCCCCTTTTGCTCTTTTTCTACCTTATGTTTGTATGTATATATTTCTACCCCTTTCCCTCAATATTTTAAATACAGTTAATATTTATTGATTCAATAAATTAGTGAGTTAAAATAAATGGATTTAATTCTGTAAATTTTGAGCACCCTGTCAATAAACATTTCTTAAGTATCTATTATGTGTCAGTCACTGTGCTAAGTGGCAAGGACATCTTAAAAACTACTAAATTACTGAAATGACTTCTGAGGTAACAAGTTCTCTGCCAATGGAAGTCTTCAAGCAAAGACTTGATGACCTCTTGTTGAGGATATTATTTAGAAGATTCTTGTTCAGTTCTGGGCTAGAATAGAGCACACCTAAAGTCTTTTCCATTGCTAAGATTTTATGATTATTTGATACCATTATATTTCAATTCATGTTTTGGAGCTGCCTTATTGCCATGATTGACATTTCCCAAAAGAGATACATGTTGAAATAGTCCATTTAACTCAGCTAATTAAAAATTGTTCCAATTATGAAGATCTGCAATTTAATTTCTGTAAGGGTAAGTTAACTTCATTGGTGTATTGAAGCTGTCACATATCAATTAATAATGTATATTGATTTTTAAAGTATGTCCCATGTATAATTTTTTGAAGGACAATTAGTTGTTAAATATTTACCAGCATGCTCCCAGTTAGCTTCATTCTGTTCCATAAATATCTACCATATATCTCAAGACCTTCTCCTGAGGAACAAGAAGTGAAGAGTAACAGGATAGGACAGTTGCTTTGGCTGGAGTTGGGGGGTGATATGTGTTATATTGAAAAAGAGAAATCCAGTGCATTAAGATAGAAGAGGTGGGGGAGGTAAGAAATTGGAAAGAATGGAAACAGACCAGGTTCGAAGTGAAATAATAGAGTTAAGTTTAACTTGAAGAGATAACACAAGCTCTAGACCAGGAAACTTTCCATGTCTTGACCATCCCACCTCAAAATATGAGCCCTCCCTTATAACAAATAAGGATAGTCTAACTTATAGGTCATATCTGAAAATGTATGTATCATTCTGTATCTCTAATCTATCACCTCTCTATCAAGATGTAGGAAGTATGCTTTATCATCAATCTATTGAAGCTGTGATTGGACATTGTATTGACCAAAGTTGTTTTTCTTTATATTATTATAGTCATTCATAAATTGTTTTTTTGGTTCTGTTCAATTCACTCTGCAACTGTTCATACAAGTCTTCCCAGATCTCTCTGGTTCTATCAATGCCTTTTATCATTTATTATGGTGCAGTATTATTTCATTATATTACACTATAATTTTTCATCTATTTCCCATTTGATAGTGTGATAGGACCAGGGTTCCTCATTTCCCCATAACAAGAATTAATATTGCCTAAAAGGCAACACCTGGGACTTGACTAGGCCCTCCTTTGTTTAGAATAACTTTTTGATCATCAACAGGCCAAAAAATCCCATCAATAGACAATCAGAGTCTCTTTGATTTGGTGGATTAATGAAGATTGAAGCAGTCACCATATCCAGCCTTGCAGACCAGACTCATTTCCAAATGGAGATGAAATGGAGGTTGGGGGGGATGAAGTGGTGGTAGATCATCCAGAAAAGCTAAATGCAACTGTATCCTTATTGTATATATCCTTTCTGTGACAGGACAAAGTAAATTTCCTTTCATTAACTATTCAATGATTTGCAAGTGCCTCCTTTTATCCTAATATCAAAACTGAACTAATAAGATACTGATGCTAGTTTCATCCAGAACAGATGGATGCCCACTTGTTTCTAGTTCTTTCCTACAGCAAAAAGGGCTTGCTAACAAAACTTTTGTACATATGAATCCTTTTCCTCTGTCTTTGATCTTTTTAGAGAACAATGCAAAACTTTATTGGTAATTATTTATCAACTAGTTTCCCAAGAAAGTATGCATGACACATTTTTAAATATAATCTGTATTATTAACATATGACAATCAACAGAACAATAAATTAAGCCCTAATTTGTAGCATTTGCCAATATCCAAAGTATAACTGCTCACACTGAAACTTTAATAATCAACTCTTCTGAATCGGCATGAGACAGCTCCAACATACCCACCATATGCTTAGGAGTGTTAGGAATGGTTTGTTTATTTTTAAAATCCCTCACAACCTATCTTTTCCACTGATATGCATACATACATACATATATATATAATTCCCTAATCCAACCAGATTAGTCTTATTGCTGTTCCCCACCCACAATCCTTCCTGCCTTTGCCTTGGTTAAATGCACTCAAATGTCTGGAATGCAAATCTGCCTTATCAATGGCTCTTAGTAGGTTTTCTTCAAAACTGTGGAAGCAGCGCCTTTACTGCAAAGTCATTTCTAATCTCTACAGCTACAAGTGTCCTCCTTTTTCCAAAATTTATATTTTATCTATATAGTATTATGCTTATTTATGTGCATGCTGTCTCACCTAATGGAATACAATCTTTGGGATTGGAGATGATTTCATTTTGTTTGTTCCCACCCCATCCCCAGTACTTAGTACATTGTCTGGCATAAAGAAGATACTTAATAAATGTTTATTGTTTGATTTCCTCAGTATAGGGGAGAATCATCCTCTACCCAAATCAGTACCTTCTTATATGGGGTGCCAAGTGGTAAAATGACTTGCCTAATTTATATCATAAGCTCAATATGTTCAGAAGTGAAATTTGAACCTAAATTCTAAATTCTAAGCCCTAAGGCCAATTCTCTATCAACTTATGCCACACTAAATTGCACATTAACTCATATGTATGTGTGTATTTGCACATACACATTATTACCATCCTGTAAATTATAGTCTAGTTGGGGAGATAACATGTACACGAATAACTATATATGCAAATTATAGTTTATTAAATGAATAGTATAAACAGTAGAAAGCTTAAGACTTGGGATGGGAGAGGTGTTATTTCTATCTAAAATGATCAAGTGAGTTGTTTCATAGAAGAGTAATTTGAACCATGAAAGATGGCACTTAGCAGGCACTTAATAAATATTTATTCCCGTTCCAGTCTACATCTATAGTACTCTACCTCTGCAAAATAGGAGGTTAAGTCATTTTTACATTTCCAATTCTCATATTTCTTATTAACAATCAAGCTTGCTCATATAATTACAAAACATTCAGTATTAATTTTAGTATTGTTGTTCTTTCCATTTATATTTACTAGTTGTATATCCTCTTTTTTTCTGGTTCTTCTTCACTTTGTGTCAATCCATAGAAGTCTTCCAAAGTTTCCCTGTTTTCTTCAAATTCATTGTTAACAAACACAATAATATTTCATTGTATTTATATATTTATGTATCACATTTTTCCCAGTAATTCACTAATTCATGGGTATCTGATTTTTTTCCATTTCTTCTCTACCATTATAACCCAAAATAATTTCTAAGTTTTTAAATGCACATCCTAAATTATGGAGTAGATGAGAAATACACAAGACTAGGAGGCAAAGATTTGAATTCTTGTCTTTGCTGTATGAACATGAATAAGTCATGTAATCTATACATCATAATTTCCTCCTTTGTAAATGGATATATTATCAGAACTAGTTATTTCATAGGAGCCTTCTGAATACCAAATGAGATAATTTATGAAAGCATTTGTATAAGTATGAAAGTGCTATATGAGTGAACAGAGTGCAAATTACAAGTTTTAATGGCTTCTCCCAATAAATACATAATTGTTACAGATTTTGTTTTTAACTCTCATAGGCTCCTTTGAACAAATTAAATTAAATGGGAGAAAAATCTAGATTTTGTTCTAATTATTCAAACAACTCATTTTACCAGACAATTTTCAGGACTTCACTTTATTTAATTTCAAGTTAAAGTTAATGGAAGATGTTTGACCATAGATGTAAACAAGATGAGCTAATGGCAAACTATCGCTTTGATTGTTAATTATTATACATTATTTATTACGATGAAGTAGCAAACATCTCTCTCTCTCTCTCTCTCTCTCTCTCTCTCTCTCTCTCTCTCTCTCTCTCTCTCTCTCTGTCTCTTTCTTTTCCCCTTGATGGGATGTTTGCAGTAAAAACCGGACTCATTATTTATTACTTTTTGCCATGGCAGTAGAGTTTATATGGTTAATTATTTTAAACTTGCTTCCTTTAATGTAGATTGATGAGCATTATGGGAAACAGACAAATATTTATCATAAAATAAAAATGTGAACATTTAATATAATACTTATAAATATTTTTGAGAATTTTAGAATTTACTATACTTTCAATTAGAAATGTAAAATATTTTCTTTTAAGTATAATTATTTCATATATAATTGTATATTCAAATACATTTATAGTCATGTTTTCATGGTGAGACATTCCCAGTTTTCTTTTTTTTATAAAGTATACTTTTGAAAGAGAGACAGAGTGAATAACTATCCTCTATGGAAATATTAGGAAACTTTTTCTCCCACACCTAACCAAATAGAAGAATGGGCTTAGTAAGTCAATTTTTATAAATTCTTTGCTGTGTTGTACTATTTTCAGATTCAAGTTGGACCTATACATATAGTTAGCAGAGGGGTATATTAAAATCAGTTATTTTGAAAACCACTAATTTAATTTAGTCAAACAGCTGATTGCAAATTGGTTGCTTTTAAAATAGCTGTTTGATTAAATTCAATTGAATTAGGCCCCAAACCATATTGTATGTGCAGACAGCTTCCTTTCAGGGAAATGTAGGAGGGATCTTCCTTTATTTTGTTCCTTTATTGTTCTGTAAGATCTAGAATGGTGCTTATTAATTATCATCTTCTGAGCCAATAAGATATTTCAATAGAAGCAATTATTCCTTCTACTATGTGACACCTAACAGTACATAAAAGTTGCTTCCTAATTGGTTTATTAGCTTTAAAAATCTACCTAAAAGAATTGTGCTGGGAAAAAATCAGAAGGCAATACTAGTAATACCCTATGGATGGCTTTGGAATTGCATACTGAATTTATGTACTTTTTAAAAAAGAGAATGAAAAATGCAAATTAAGGATTTGAGAATTTATTTTCCTCCTATTCAGTATTTAGTATATAAAATACCTCTTTATATTCTAAAGTAATCCTTTGAAACAGCTTCAATTATTTTAGTCAATCTGTATTTCAAACACATAACATAACAACATAAACGATGTGTAATGAAGACGAACAAAAATTCAGGTCGAATTCACTCTGCCGAAAAATTGCAAATTAAAATCCTTTGATTGGTATTCTGACTGAATTTCTTAATAATCTAGATATACATTCGATATTAAATATAGGACAGCAATGCATTTGACAGACCCTCGACCAAAATAAAGAGCCCAATCAGAAAAAGACTTCTTAAACATTTTAGGGTGATAAGAAGAAAGCGGACATTTAAATTGTAGGGAAATGGGTGTATATCTTTGGGGGGGGGGAGTGATAATGTACACCCCAGGGGATCCATATAACAAATCCAATAGGTTGGGGGTGGGGGGGTAGTTGGATCTGGGAACCTAACAGTTTGTATATTTCCAATAAATCGTGCGATGATTAATTAAATGTTTGATATTTTAATATCGCGTGTGATTCAATTAGAAGTGGGTGGAGGTGGGGGGGGGGGGGTGGTGGTTAAGAATTTCTTCCAAGCTGCGGACACTGCTGGAGGACTACTCAACGCCAGGGGAAGCCAGGAAAGCGCCAGACTCTGCACAATGCCTCCTTGGGGTTGGTGTCCCTGGGCGTGACTCTGGTGAGAAGGTTCGTGGTTTCCTGAAGGTCACTTAGGAGAAGCGTGGAGGGCGGGGCGGGGGTGGGGGCTTCTAGAGTGAGGAGCCGGGCGGGAAGTAAAGGGAAGGAGAGGAAAAGGTGTGTGATTACTGTGGGGACTCGGGAAGGGGAAAGAAAGAGTTGGCTCTAACGGGGGTGGAGATAGGTGAAGAAAGAAAATACACGTCTAGTGAGGACAACCTAGCCACAGATTAGAATTACAGGCTCTTCACTCCTGACCAAATTTAATCCAGTTCTAAAGGGAAGCTTTTGAAAAACGGGATCTTTTCTAGGAGAAGCTGGATGGGGTCGCATGAGCAGGCGGATAGGTTGTGGGGAGGAGGACTCAAATGCACTGGGCCCTCACTAGGTTACTCCCTTGTTCTTCAAAAGCTAAAGCAGGTAAAGGTTGAAGGAAGCAGTTATCAGTGCTTGCGGTAAAAAGCTATCCTTTTAGGTTACGGTCCAAAATGACCCTAGTCCTTTGAAACCGGCAAATCCTTAAATATCTTTAAAAACAAAACAAACAAAAACCAAATATTGCTGCAATATACCTCTAGTCCCCCGAAAGGAACTGAGAATTTAAGAATTTTCCGAGCTAAATGCGTCGCCTTTTTCCTTTTTCTTGGAAGGATTCTCTCTAAGATGCATCAGGTTGGAGCAGAACGTTTGGGAAGCCGTCTCGGAGTCAGCTTGTAGTTTTCCTTCTCGCTACAAAATAGACCCTTTTTTTTTTTCTTTTCTTTCTTTCTTTGTTTCTTTCTCCCCCCCCCCTTTTTTTTTTCAAGCCGTTACCCTTGCCTCCTCTCGCTCACAGGGAGAAACTTCCCGCATCAGAAACCTTCACTGTGGTTTTTGGGAACATGCAGTGCAGAGAGATGTTTCAGTGAAAACCGCTGACCAATAACCACCTTAAAACTCCTTTAGGAAAGTTAGCCTGTTCGAAGTAACAACGCCTATCCGTTGTGTTTTTACGGGGCTTCGCTACTTATGGTTTTCGGTTTTAGGTCCTTAGGAAAAGGAGAGAAAAGGAGGAATTGAGGGAAACCGGCTAAAATAGTAGCATTCAATTTATCTTATAATGCTGCTTTTTTTTTTTTTTTAAAGTGAAGGATTAGTCCTTTATTTTGCTCTTGCTTTTTCCCCCCTAGTTGAATAAAAAGCCTGGCGTATCCCGACCTCTTTTCCTAAAGGAGTCTGACTGAGAACCCGTTCTTTAGAAGGCTGCCAACCCCTTAGTAAACTTCATTCATTGCTCTCCAACCGCCTCTCAGTCCCAATCCTACTATGTGCCCCACCGTGATTTATTCAGTTAGGCACGGATGAAGGTAGGTCCCTCCTTTTCCTTATATTAAGAGCACTGTGTCTGTATGTGTAGAGGCTGCTTTTTTAGTGGGCTCTTTGGATTTCCTTCTGGTTATTTTGTCAGTTCAATAAAGAAACCGGAGGAGGGATGTAGTGAGATAACACATAATAGGGTGAGACTGAGGGAGGCTCATTCTCCTATTTAAAAGACTACATTAAAAAAAATTAACATCTACGAGGGAAAGAGAAAGTCCCAGAAAGAGGCAGGTGTGTCCCAATAATATATCCATTAAACTTAATCTCTGCTGCTTTTCAAATGAGGAGAGAAGAGGATTAGCAATAAAAGACAAACTAAGTTCTCGGAAAGAGTTGTCTTTAATGATGCCCCAAATGGCCAGATGGGAAATTCTCCATTGGTTGATTTTTCGGGAGGGTCAGTTCAAGAGCAACTCTCGGGCACTCTACTTTCGTTTAAGAGGTGACCTCCCTCCAGTAATTTGTACCTGTAGATAATCTTTCTAATAGTCATCCCAGTCCCTAAAATTGCAAAATAAAATCCCAAGGTTGAGAGGTTTTACCTATGTTGGGGGGGAAAAAGTGTATGTGTAAGATGCTTTTGTTCCCTCGTTAGTTAAATGCATATGTGGAACAGGATCGTTGGATTTGAAAGAATTAACTCTTCTTTTTTTATAAGCTGTTTCCAGAGATTGAAAAATAATGTCAGGAGAGAAAAATGTAAATCGTTTGTGAGCAGCAGTCTGGTAAACAAAGATAGCAGGGAGGAAATGCACACAGACAGTTTTTCTGAGTTAGGCAGCAGGAAACCTCTAAGGAACATAAAGAAATAGTACATCAAATAGGGAAAAGATCGATAGGCAGAGGTCTCCTAAGTGGTTCAAGTTACAAAACAGGTGACTAAAATGGCTAAAAGAAAATATGGGACTCACTACTATAAAATGTATCTCTCAACCAAATACACCTGTAATGACCCGGGAGAGACACTTCTGTTTATTGAGTGGTCCAAGGTTTCAAGGTTGGTGTTGAAGGAATCAAGGGGAACTCCCCCTTCCCTCCCTCCCTCCCTCCTCCTCCTTCTCCTCCTTCTCCTCCTTCTCCTCCTTCTCCCCCTTCTCCCCCTTCTCCCCCTTCTCCCCCTTCTCCCCCTTCTCCTTCTCCTTCTCCTTCTCCTTCTCCTTCTCCTTCTCCTTCTCCTTCTCCTTCTCCTTCTCCTTCTCCTTCTCCTTCTCCTTCTCCTTCTCCTTCTCCTTCTCCTTCTCCTTCTCCTTCTCCTTCTCCTTCTCCTTCTCCTTCTCCTTCTCCTTCTCCTTCTCCTTCTCCTTCTCCTTCTTCTTCTTCTTCTTCTTCTTCTTCTTCTTCTTCTTCTTCTTCTTCTTCTTCTTCTTCTTCTTCTTCTTCTTCTTCTTCTTTTCTTCTTCTTCTCTCTCAACACAGACACAAATTTGTTGCTGAAATACTGGACAGCTCCTCATTTCTTTGCTCTGCATAGGCAATATCTGTTATCCCACTAAGTTTCTCCAGATTTTTTAATTTAATTTAATTTAAAGAAATTCTCTCTCCTTGAGGGAGCGTTAATAACGAAATAATTTACAAGGATGGCCTAATAACTTCGGTTTCCTTCTATTAAAACAGGAATAATGTAATAGGGGAAAAATATGTGTAAGATAAAACTGTATTTATACTGGTGACTCACAGGACTGGTACGCTAGCAGATTGCTGAAGCCTTCTTTATTGTACCGACCCATAATCTCTCTCCACACTTGCCATTATATCCACTAAATGTGTGCTCTTTATTCAAACACAAGATACTTCCCTGCACCTGTTCTCCACCGATGAGAGTGATTTGGCCAAGGGAAGACTCTTTCAAAGTACAGGATAAACTATGATCAATAAAAAGGTACAACATGTTGTATAAATAACGCGCAATAACACTAGGACATAGGTCTCACGGCCATGGAAACGAATGTTGTCTTCAGGAAATTGGGCTGGGTAAGTCATAAACTGAAACACACTGTTTCAAAGCAAAGTCTCATTTCCTCAATATTAAACTACCGGTGCTAAGCTTTAGGTTGTGCTGATCCAATTATAGCATTTTGGAACCTAAAAGGATAGAAAAGAGAAAAGGATGTTAAATTAACTTTAAGAATTATGGCAACTTCTAATTTAGAAAGCCTGCCTAAAGTTGTGATAAAATAAGGGTTTTATTCTTTCTTGGACAGCAAAGTGATTCCGGTAGTTTGATAATTTTAGAAACCTGTAAGATGACAATTTTAAGGCAGCTGCATGGAATGCAAAGTCCTTTTCACTTGCTAAGAAGCAAGTTTTTTTTTTTCTTCTCCTTTCTTTTTTCTTTTGCACCCTCCCCCCTTTTTTAGTGTGTGTGTGTGTGTGTGTGTGTGTGTGTGTGTGTGTGTGTGTGTGTGTATTGATTTCACCCTTCGCTTTCAGTCTAGCCGCTGAATACCATTTAGGCCAAGATTGGGTATAATGGAAATATCATCAGGAGACAATTACCCTTTCAGAGTATTCACTTCTACTCACAGACACTGTTATTTGAGAAATAGGATCATTTGATTTCATATTGCACTAAATAACACCCAGCCGTTTCAAATTGCCAGCTTCTTAAAAACCACCCATTGGAATAAATTGCAGCGCTCCTCGTTTGCTTTTCAGAGAAATATTATGTGAGCCGGGTATAACTTTGTAAAAAAGAACAAAAAGCAACTCTATGCGTTCTTTATTGGGAGGAACAAATCTGGCCCACTGTTATAGGCCTCTAGTAAGGAAATTATCAAAGGCAATCACCTTTCTCTCTATCACCACCCTCTTTCCCCCCTTTTCAGCATCTCCTCCCTCCTAAATTTGAGGTGGTTTAAACACTCTGGTTTTGAACTAAAATTTGCAGCCTCGGCATCCACAAGAAGAAAGAGCTGCAGGCCAAAGCTCCCAACTTTAAAATAACATTTGCGTTTAGAGTGAAGAAAAATTGATAGGTGGGGAAAGTACTGATTTTCTTTTGTAGATCGGCGACTCCTCGGAGGCGTCTGTAGTGATCCAGAGGGCTTGTTTTTGTTTTTTAAAAACTCGGAAACTAGGGTTTCGACGCTTGTTTTCGAGTCTTGGAATAGGAAAGACGCACCGCAACATACTGCAGGCAGACGGATCACTCCTAAGCTGTGCACCACGATACCTTCCGAACGACTCTCCAGCTTCCTGCCTCCCTGTCCGGGGCTCTTTGCTTTCCCTCTCTCTGGAGCACAGTCCGATCAGGTTTGTTCATCCTTGAGCCGAGTCTGCTGGCCCCACTGAACAGATTGCGGAGGTCCGTGGTCCCTGAAAAAAAGAAGGGGAAGAAGTCGTGGAAGAAGAGAACTAGCCTTTCTCTCTTGATAGCTCCTTCCAGGCCAAGTGTAGAGTCCAGAGAAAGCGAGAGAGGCAGAGAGGGAGAAAAAGGGTGGAAGAGAGAAGAGACCAAGTTTCCACCACAGTCTGCAGTCAATGGCATTTTAGAAACTGATAAGCAGTGCTCAACAATGAGCTGAATTTGTTAATTGGTACTTGAACTGCAAAGCTCGATGCTCTCGATTTTCCTCCTTTTTTAAAGCAAGATTTTACCCCTTGCTTTCCTGGTTCATTTGTGCAAAGGTGTAGTGCTCCTTTAAGACTATGAACCTCTGCTAATCTGGTCATCGAAGACTTCAGCATATTTATATTAATGTCTTTCTAGCGATTGCTAATTAGCCCTTTTTATTTTTTTAATAAAGGAAATGGAATGTGTCTAACCCCTACAACCTACCTGTCCTTCCGAAATGAGGCATGGGACAAGCATTAGGTGGGATATACAGATTAGAGGTGGGGTGAGGAAAGGGTGGTTTCTCTTGAGGGGACAATTCCCAACGGGATTAATCTGAGTAATTGGGGGGAAATATCTTCACCTGGTAAAAGAGCAAGGGGAATAGGGAAGGATGATTTTCTAAATATTCTGATATGGGAGAGCTTGGGTTAATCAAAATTCAGTCTAATTTTCCTTTATTAGATGAGGGGAAAGGAGATTGAGGGATCAGTGGAGTGAGAATCAGAAATGATGGATGAGTTTGATTCTATGGAAGTCTATTCACAGACATAGGTGGGAATGTTTAGGTCCCCTAAGAAGTGATTTATCTGCTTTCTTCCTCTCCCTTCAGCTATGACTTAGAGAACATCTGAAAAGAGCACTTTTACACATATGTTTAATCAATTTAAATCCTCTTTCAGACAAATAAAAGTAGGATTCATAGGAAAACATGGAGAACCACAGGCTGCCCTAAAAGAGAATCTGTTACCAAGATTATCTTTAACTCCAGACTCTCACTCTTCATCCAGGACTTCCCAACCCTTGGATTCAGGCCAGGACACCCTTCTTCTGAATAAGAGTCAACCTACTGAGGTTTACTTTTCCTAAGTAAACAAAAGCATAGGGAGAAAGCAGATCATCTTGGCAAGTACTTTAGTGAATCTCCTCAGAAATCTATGAGCTCTACAATCCAGGGGAGGAGGGCAAGGATCTACCATGCTTAAAACAAACTTCCCTGCCAAGGGCTGTGATTATGCCTTTACTGCTGTCTCTTGTACCATCCTGGCTTCACCTTCAATCCTTATACTTGAGTCTGAGAGTCAGAATATATCAAGCCATAATGCACATAGTTTTGGGAACTAAAGAATAATTTCATTCCCAAGGACTTCTTAGAACTGACTCTGGGTCACATAAATAATAAAAAATAATTAACATGTCTGTCATACTTCAAAGTTTGCAAATTTACATGATTTCATTAAGGTCACATTTTTTTTTTTTTTTTTTTTTTTTTTTTTTTACAGATAAAGAAACTGAAGAATGATTTCATTAAGGTCACATGGCTAAGTGTCTAAGGCATTATTTGTATCCAGTCTTCATGATTTCAAGCTCTGTATCTGTTATGTCACACTGCTCCCCAAGTTGCATTTGTATTTGACTTTCTAGTTGACAAAAGCTCTCACACACATCAGTTTACTTGATCCTCAGTGAAAAACTACAAGACAGGCCAGACCATTCAATAAACAACTGAGATTCAACCAGATTAAGTAGTCTGCATAAAGTTACTCAAACCTAAGTCTTCTAACTGAAAGTGAAGTTCTATGTTCTTATCAGTAAGAATCCTAAATAGATAACTTTCAGGGTCCTCCCCTCATCTCTGAAATCAAAATTCTGTTGGATGAAACTAGTAAAAGCTGGTTGCATGAAGTATTTCCCTGTCCAGGTTAAAAAATGGCAAGGAGATTTGAGAGGGAAACCTTGGTTATTTGCACTGATAATGAGCTCCCAAATACTCAGAATAGCTTTTCCACAAAGAGCCTTTGCCTGGATGACAAAGTGATTGCATCCACCTATACCAGCTTCCTTAATACCAAGAGATGAGAGAATTTGATGCTATACTGAAACTTTTCTCCTTCCCCCTCCCCACTAGACGGGTCCAGAAGGTAAGTTTTTTCTAGGGGAAAAAAACAAAAGAAAGTGTAAAGATACTTTTAAAAATATATATTTATGAAGACATTTTGTCATGACTTAGAAGGTCTTGGAAATACATCATTGATAAGTATTGTACAAGAGGATCTTAGAGGTTATTATCTAGTTCAAGCCCTTAATGTACAGATAAAGAAATTGAGTCAAATAACAAATTTGGCCATTATCACAGGGAAAGAAAAGGGGCAGATACAGGATTTCAAACCAGATCTCGGAATTCTCATTCTACAGTACCTAAATCTCTTTACAATTGCAAAGGGAAGGATTTTTAGAGGTCCCTTTCCTTCACTTTCACTTTCAGACTTAAAACAGGATTCAGGAAGCAAGGTAGTTTCCCCCTCACCCCTTGATTTTTTCTGCATTCTAGATCAGAGTATACTTATTTCTAATTTTTTGAAGAACCAGTCAAGAAATAGATAGTTTAAATATTCTCCATTATCTCTTGCAGGCCTAGATTTTGAAGTTTTTGTTGTGGTTGGGATGGTCCCTTTTTGCTTCTTTCTTTCCCCTCTTAATACACACTCATTCTTTATTCTGGCTTGATGATTTTGTCCTTCCTTTCATGGGATCATCTCATACGACCACAGACTTAAGGACGGAAAGGACCCCCAGAGTTTATCTAGCTCAACCTCTAGCTTTACAGGTGAGGAAATTTAACTGCAGAGGAGTTAAATAATTTGCCCCAAGATCCTTCTCTTTTTTCTTCTTCCTTCTCCTTCTGTTCCTTCCTTCCTTTCCACTTCCTCCTTCCCTCTCTTTCATTTTCTCCCTTCCCTCCTCCTCCTCCTTCCTTCCCCCCTTTCTGCATGCTCTATTCCGCTCGCTCCCCAAGTTCCTGCAGCAGCATAGTGTTTTGTTTCAGAGGCAGGATTCACTGCCGAGGCGCAGTAATCGTGATCTCTTCCAACAGACGCTAATCAAGTAATTTCCCCATCCCAGCCCCATCAAATTGCTCTTTAGCTGTTGAACTGTGGAGTTGTGCTCCTCTTTTCACATGCTAATCACACCCATTCAACATCTCTCTGTGAGGCTATTTGTAGTGGAATAAATCTCCTTGTTTGCCCGCTGCATGATTAATTGATATTGTTGTATAGCCTTTGTTTGGGCCGCGCAGAGCTGAAAGGCAGTGCATATTGGAGGTGACGAAAGGAGCTGGAAACCTCATTTCACTGCTGAGGTCTTGCAAAGGTCGGGGATAGACCGATCGCATTATGCATCCTATTTATTTATCCTCATTTGAAATATGATGAAAGGCGAGAGACAGGAGTCTTTAAACATTCACTAAATCGTAGGTAGACAGCACGGCGTTTAGAACAAGTCCCCCAAATGGGCCCAAGGGAAGCCCCCGGCCGGGGAGAGCAGCTCTTGCCACGAGGCTGCAGGGTATCCCGAGCCATCACGGCCATTGCGAGGGTTTTCGGACCACGCGGGATTGCTCCGGAAGCTCAGTCGGAGAGCGGCCGTGGAGAGGTCTTCAGTTTAAGTCCCGGATTGAGCATCTGCGTACTGCGTTATCTTCTCCTCTTCCCAACTAATTTTTTTGGATAGGAGTACGTGATTTAAAATTTATAAAACTGCCTCCGACTAAAAGGCAGATTTCAGTGAAGGGTTTTAATGCTTTAAATAAAGCCAAGCCAAGCCTTAATTAGGATCCCAATGAGTTCCGCAGTCAACACTAGACATCCTTGGCCAACACACTGCGGATGGCGGATCCCTATTAGTTTTTGCTAATTCCAGTTAATGATCATTTTAACAAAATGGACCAGAATACGGAATCCTCGCTTCTTACGTCCTTCGACTAATTTTCTCTCCCAAAACAAAGCTTACTGCAAGTCTGCCTTTCTCACGCTAAATGACGGCTCTCGGGGTAATTACCTAGAAAACGTTTGTCATTGTTTCTTTTAAGTTGGGCCTTTGCTTGAAAATCAATGTTTTATTTGCCGCTTTGATCCCTGATTCCCCCCCAAAAAATAATAATAATTATTATTTTTTAAAAAGCAGATGTGCAGCTATTTCGGCAAACTCCTGGATACTACGGGTAACCTCCCCCTTCCCATCCCCTCACTGCAATTTCCCAGTCTCCCGGCGTCTTTATTCCCGAAGGACAGCATTGCAACTTCGAGATTCAATTAAATAATTCCAGTATTCGGTGCTCCTACCTACTGCTTATTGCAAATATTTCCTTTTCCGTGTTCTTAAAAAAGAAACTGTCTCCTTCCTTTTCACTGTGTGTCGGGTAATTGATAGGCTCTATCAGAGGTCAGGATTTGCATAAGAATTAAGAGCAGTAAATTAATTTAATATTCCATGCACATCTCCAATTATTCCCGTAGACCTTTGTCTCCGCGGCTGGCAAAGAGAAGGTTCAGCTGCTCTTCAGCCAAACAACATCTGTGCAGTTAATAATTTGATAAACAGCTCATACAAATAGTTTCTGAATTATCTGCCAACCCAATGACTATTCAGTTTTGAAAACGTTTTGGCAAGGTCCCCTATGGACAATGGCGCTGGCAGAGTTCATGCAGTAACTTAGCTGTCCACATAGTCACATTCAATTCTTAACTTATAAATGTAATTAGTAAGTTTTTGCTAGAACTCACTAGAAGCAATGTGTAAATTAAGCCATTAATGTAACAAAAATTTTTTTAAAAGAGGGGTTCAATTTCAGAAGATTTTTTTCCTACTTAGACTTAATCATTATGGAGAACATCAATATTTATTAAAGAACCCCAAATGCTTTAATTTTAAATTAAACATGTTGTTATAGGAATTAGGTATGGAGTGTCGGAGACAAATCCAGTTCTTATTGGAAAACTTTGATCCTCTTTCTATTGGGGAGGGTGGAGTAAAAGTTACCTATGGATGAATTTTAATTGAATAACCATTAAATGGAGAGGTAAATTGTTCTTAAAGGATTTAGCTGCACATAAGCTTTTCCCAGTTGCTCCCCTTATGCCCTATTTCTCATTCTTCCAACTTCCCTCTAATCTTAATCCATTCCTCTTCATACACATATTACCCTTCTTCCAGGGGTTGAGAGAATTGTGGGACAGTTTTCATGAGGAATCTACTGCAACCAAAGTGATTGGCTTCTCTATATTAAGCATGAAAACTTTTTGGAATTTTCTATCAAAACTAACCAAATCTTCCTTGTGCTTTTTATTTATATCTTTAAATTTAGCTATTTTCCTCCCAATAAATAGCCCTCTCTCACCTTTTTTGTTTAAAATTAAAGCTACTACTGCTTACCTTGTCCACTATTACAGTTCTTTATGAGCCAAGTCTATCTTTGGTGAGACTCTACTTTCTTTCCTTATAAAATGAAATCCTCTTCCTTGAATATATCTCAGATGGAAACGATTTGATATTGAATTAGAACTGGAAGCCTGATCGATGTCTTATAACATGCAAATTGCAATTCTGTTTATATCAAATCTTCACTTACATTGAAATTGTTCTGTGGGAAAGAAATGATTTTCAGTATCAGAGAAGGATTCAGTAGTAATATATATTCAGCTATCTACATAACACCTAAATATTTGATTCCTATGTCTAAATCACTTATTGTTCCATTTTCTGCTTCTTATACCAAATACTTGAAGCCATTGAAAGCTACACCCAAATTCTGAGTAATCTTGAAACAGTAATATTATAGTACTTTGTTCTTACACTTTAATGAGAGCATGGTAGCAGCATTTTAAATACTGGCAAACCTTTCAGACAACAGGTCTAAGCATCCAACTTTACAATGAAAACAATGCTCTCCTGGATTCAGTGAAGAATTACCTTTCCAGAAAATAAGTCAGTGTGTCACAAGAGCATAACAATAGTCTTCTATCAAGCACATTCACATCTATTTTGAACATTTTTTTCTTCTTGAATTTCATTAGGTCTTCCCATATAGACAGAGATACTAGTAGGCTTAGCAAGGTCCTGTAAGCAGATAAATAGTCTCTATTTATGCTGTGGGTTCTTTCTCTGCCTCCTTTTATTAAATTCAGACTGATTCAGACACCCTTAGTCAACTGAATGATATGAAGATTTCTCATTTTCCCCCTTAAATGGCAAGGTTTTGAATCTTTTGGGAATGGTTCTAATTTTAAGCAACTGCAGTTCTGATGTTACTCATTTTAATGTATGCTATCTATCCTCTTTGGCTGCAGTTGGTTTATGCTTTATATTTATCTTCTTTACAGTTGTGTGACTAAATCTCAGGGTAGTATATAGGCAAAAAAAATCATCATTAAAAATGAAGATGGGACATATGACTGTTTTTGACTAGGTAAGTAAAAGCCATGGAATAGGGAGATTATCAGGAAATTTTTTTTTTTTTTAACTAATGAGCACTCTCCAGAAATGCCGTCTGGTTGCCATTAAAGTTGATGAGTTGGGAAGTCTTATCCTGATAAATGTTTGGCTTCTCTGTGATTAGACACACGTTTTTAACACATTTCAACAGAATAGTAGCTGCTTAAGTGAGACTTAGTCCAAGAGTTTTGTGTGTGTGTGTGTGTGTGTGTGTGTGTTATGTGAATGTGTGTGTATATGTGTGCCAAACAGGATTGAAAAACACAATATTATGGGAAAGAGCAGGAAAATGTGGCCATTAACCACTTGGGACAGTTTAAAGATAGGAATACAAGCCACTCGTTCAAATCTTCCAAGATACTTTGGAGAACACTAACATTTAAATATATGTTTTGTATTTCCATTTATTGGCAACCACCTTCCCATTCTTCATTTTTTCCTTCCTTAAACTAATGATCACTTTAAAGATATTAGGGAGATTATATACATTTTATCTTGAATGAATGAATGAAAAGCATTTATTGAAGACATATGAGGTATGAACTGAGGACAAGAGATTTTAAAACAGTGCAAACCAATGGGGGAAAATATTCCTTTGATAGCTAATAATATTGCTTTGAACTATGAAATAATGTTTGCATATCAACCACTTGCATTAGCTTCCTTCTATCTTTTTAAAAAATCTATTTTCAGTTAGAATTAGATCAATACTCATGTTTTACAAATAGAATACATAAAAAAATGTGGACTAGATCATCTCAAACACTTTGCCTTCATGTAATTTTGTCATTAAAATTTTTTTAGCTGAATTGTTAGCATTCCATCATTTTTATTACTTTGGGACTCTGTTAAAAAAATAAACAAAAAGATGCCAATTGGCCTGAAAGAGTTCTGAAATGCAAAGACTAGTCCAGCTCTTCAGAAAATTCTTATCCTTTCAACAGAATTTGACATGTTGACTACTTCATTCTTCTAAATAGTCTCTCCTCCCTGGGTTTTCATGACTGTTCTGTTATTCTGTTAACAGGTGTC
Organism: Sminthopsis crassicaudata; assembly: GCF_048593235.1. Classification (NCBI taxonomy): domain Eukaryota; kingdom Metazoa; phylum Chordata; class Mammalia; order Dasyuromorphia; family Dasyuridae; genus Sminthopsis; species Sminthopsis crassicaudata. The sequence continues at coordinate 157,625,548 of NC_133618.1, forward strand.
CTTCTACATGTCTTACTGATCCTTCTTGATCTATGTGGAATCATCTTTAGAGTTTGACCCATTGCCCTTTAAAAACTCTCACTTTACTATTCTATATCTCTTCCTTTGCAGAGCCAAATTCTTCATTTTTTTACATCCTGGTCATTTCTCAACTCTTGGCATTCTTGTTTCCCTCTCTATCCACATAATACTACTCTTCTCCAAATTCTCAAATAATCACTTTATTGATAAATCCAGTGGCCTTTCTCACTTTTTTGACATTCCCCTTTTTGTGTTTATTCTCTCTTCTCTAGGTTTTCATGATGCTGTTCTCTACTGATTCTTTTTGTGTCTGTCTAATTCTTTTAGCCTATTTTCCACATATAAAAAGCATTTATTAAGTGCTTATTATACCCAAACCCTATGATAAGTACCAGAATTACAAATGTAAAAGTTAGACTTTCCTAGCCCTCCCAGAGCTTACATTCTAATGGGGGAAACAACTCCGATCCCCGAATGAAGGCCCGGGAAAGGTGTGGAATGTCATAAAGATGAAAAGGGGAAATAGAAAGAGAATATCATTTAGATAGTTCCTATTGTGTTCCAGGCATTTTGCTAAGAGCTTTACATATGTTATCTCATTTGATCTTCACAACAACCTTAAGATGTTGTTATCCCCATTTTACAGACAGTGACTAGAACAATAGGGTAGTCAATTGACATACCCTTTTCAGAGGCATGGGAGACTTGATTTGATAGCAGTTCTCTGAGCTGGAGAAGAGAAGAATGGTGTCATGACACAAAGATAGAAAATGTCTAAATGACTAGGGAGTGAAGAAGTGGAAACATTCAGGTCTTATCTATCCTAAACTCCACTCCCATAACTCTAAATAATTGATGGAAATTTCTAACTGGATATCTAAATGCAACCCATCTAATTAACACTTAGTTATCATTCCCCCAGAACCCATAATCTCTGTAACTTTTCTCTTTCATGGCCATTGTGATGTTTTACTCTAATCATGCCCTCTTTATCTCTTTTATCTTTTGAGTGATTTTAAGTTCTACTTCTTCTGAATTATTACCTAATAATGTACCATATCTTGTAGCTTAATAATGTTGGAAGAATAGAGATATTAAGAAGTGGACCTTTGTTTGATGAGGATGGTTCTCATTTATGTAATGTTTCATAATTCACAAGTACTTTTTCTCACAATTGGTAGCATTGCTATTCCCATTTTACAGATGAGGAAACTGAAGTTTAGAAAAATTGAATGACTTGTCTATAGTCCACATGGCTAGTATTTACTTCTTGTAAGTCTTGTCTTTCTCTTCTCGCTTAGTTTAAAAGAAAAGAATATGAAAAATTAAAGCTTTTCCTGCACAGCACCAAAACAATTGGTCACTGATCAATATGCTTAATCTAGCAGCCCTTTTTAGCCATAGCTTTAGAGCAATCTCATTGATCATCTGTGATGTGTACTATTTTTCCTACTAAGCCGTATTTAGATTCCTAGTGTGAGGATGACATTAGTCATACCACCAGCCTTTAAGTCTAAAGAGCCCATCTTTAAATTTGGACCAATCCAGGTCACCTGGTCTTTCATCTTTTAGAGAAAATTTTTCTCTTTCTTTCTTATCTCCTAATCTCTGATTGTGTGATAGGTATAAACTCTGGAGTGATTATCACAGTGCACATTTGTACTAATGAGTCAGGTACAAATATTATGACTACTATACTCTCAGGACTATAGAATTAGACCTGAAAGATAGGGAAATATGGTTTCTAGTGCTATATAGCTCACAAGTACTCACCAGTGGTTTTCCCTTATTCGTTGATGTCAGTTAGTTAAACTCAATTAGTTTTTAGGAAGGGTTATTACTAGAGAGATAAAGAAAAATTAATATAAAATATTTTCCCAAAAGTCTGTGTTTCAATCTCCTACAAGTCAGTGGGCTCCAGTTTCAAGAACATATATGATCAATTGTTAGAAAATTTAGAGTTTCTGCAAGTTCCTTTGCTGGAGTATGTTAAGATGCTTCTGCTTTGGTATAAATGTACTTTTTCATCTGGATTTCTTGGAGGATTGAATCTGCCATTTCATGATCTCCAGTTTGTTCTTACTTCCTGACATAAACACTGCCATGAACTGTTCCACAAATGCCTGCTAAGGAAGATAGAATATTGAGAGTTCTTTTAGATTCTTCAGAGATCACCCAGCCAATGATAAAGGGTAACTGAAGTTAAGGTCTGGCTGCCCAGCACAGAGCTTTGTTCCTCTCCTCTAAATTGATTCTTTCTCTGCAGTTTAAATGGAACATGTACTCTCTTTCAATCCCAGGCATGATAAATGGTTTTACACTAGCTCCAGAGGGTGTGACCAAGTGCCTCAGCCAATCTGAACAGACTCCCTGTTTCCAGGCCTTTTTCATAGAATGAACAATTATACTCTTAAAAGATAAATGCATGGGGTTAAACGGGATGAGGTGATTTTGACTTTACTCTTATTCTTATATCCAGTCTGATTTTGAAATAACAATACCATGTAGTGCCTATCTCACAAGGTTGTTGTGAAGTTCAAAGGATATAAAGCTTGAAAACTTGAAGTACTTTATAAATATGATATATGATTATCATTAATAATAATCATAATGACACTAACAGCTTCAGTTGGTTGAAAAAAATACAAATGTTGTACTCTTTATATAGGTTGCAAATGTGACAGAAAACAAGTTTATTCAGGTTAACATTTATCTTTTACTCAGTAATTTCTACTTTAGAGAGAAAAATTTCCAAACTGGCATCATTTCTCTCCTAACTCATGCCCTCAGATCTCTCTCTCTCTCCCCCAAGATGATGTAACATTTGTGTGAATCTTGAACAAAGAAAATATCATGATAGCTTGAAATGCAGTTTTGGGTTAACATTTCAGAATAGTTATTTAATCTTTAACTATCTAAAAGGATTTATTGATTCAGTGGATCGTACTGAGCCTGAAATCAGGAAGATCTGAGTTCAAATTTCATCTCAGATACTAGCTATGTTACCTTGAGCAAGTCACTTAATTTATTTGCCTCAGGTTCTTTAACTAATAAAATGGGGGGAAATAATAGCCCCTACCTCATTGGGTTGCTATGCTATGATGATAAAATGAGGCAATATTTGTAAAGCAAACAAAACAAAATATTTAAGAGTGCCAGGTACATAGTTCCAGTTAGTACTACTGTATTCCACTCCTTCTTTGACCACTCCCCTTAAAGACTAAAAGGATCCCCTTATTAGGATCACAATCTTTCCTTACTAAAGGAAGGAGACTCTTCTCTTGAGGTGGTTTTTTTTTTTTTGAGGGGGGGAAGGAAAAGCTACTGAGAACCTATCACTGATCAATCCTCTGGGAATGAAATAATCTTTATGAGACTAAGAACATTGTTTAAAATTTGATTTCTACCCTTAATCCAGTTCCCTTAGAAAGGTTGTTTTTGTTCTCAGCCTTTTCTAAGAAGGCAAGTCTGAAAAGGAAGTTCTTCCTTCACAAGCTTCCACACTTGTTATAATGCTTTCAGAAGACATTGTAAAATATCTGTTATCATAATCTAACCACAAACAGTCCTGTGATTATCTAGAGCAAATATTAATCAATAAATAAATATTTATTAAGTGCCTACTATGAGCCAGTCCCAATTTGTAGCTTAGGAAACATAAAGAAAGAGATTATATTATACTGGCTTAGTTCACATAGCCAACTATTTACTATATGTCCAGTCTAATACATTTAATCTTATAGCTTGCTTTTATACTTCTTGAATAAAACTATTTGGACTCAGTTTTTTAATCTGTAAAATGGGGACACAACCACTAGCAATATCTACCTCCCAGGGTTGTTTTTCTTTCTTTCTTTTTTTGCTGAGGCAATTTGAGTTAAGTGACTTGCCCAGGGTCACAAACTAGGAAGTATTAAGTGTCTGAGGCCACATTTGAAATCAAGTCCTCCTGACTTCAGGACTCTATCCACTACACCATCTAGTTGCCCCCTCACAGGATTGTTTTAAGCCTGTTTTTCAAGAAAAAAAAGTTTATATATTATCAATTGCTATATAAGTAAACTATCATCAATGACCCATTGCACGACCCATTTCTTTAATAACAATATTCTTCCAGATTTGTTATATTTGATCTTGTATGCCTTTATGTAATCTCATTTTGGTCTTTTAAGAATATTGATAATTTTAATGACCAATATTCTTCTGGCATTGTTGTATTCAGTCTTAATCACTAAGTTCAAATCATGAAACACTAGTCTCTAAATGATTTCCAAATTAAAAAAGGAATCCTGAAGCTGTATTTAGTTTGTCTTCAAAGTGTCTTTCACCTCCTGACATAGATGCTACTGTCAGTATCAGGGAACACTCTTACCAGAACAAATGGGAAGTCTCAACTGATAAGGTCTTCAATGTTAGGTGTGGTTAGCAGAGGAATTGATAAAAATTAATTCCTGACCAAGGTTCTGCTAGAGATCAGTTTAGCTCCCTGGTTCTATCCTTTGAGGAGGTCCTCCAGCCAGAAATCCAAATTATATCAAACCACTGAGACCCACCTCTCTGTAGAGATCTTTAACCTGAGGTTAAATTTTCCCTATAAAATCTACTTAATGGGCCATCTCATGGCTGCTGCCTCTCTTTGAGCTTCTGTCTTCTAGCATCTTCCCCCTTTCCTCTTCTCCTTTCCTTTCCACATAGTCTCTCCCCTAATTCTACTATGCATTTCAACTCCATTTATCTTCCTTCTAGCTAATTAACTCTTTTAGAGTGCTATGTCTCTTTCAGGATTCAACCTGCCAGCTAAGGGCATGCTCAATCTCATAGAGTGCTCCCTTGCTATTGGATAATTGTGAGTTCCACTGAGAAACTTGCTTTTATATGCTCTCCCATTCAATTTCATATTTACCATTCCTGGTGTCTAGTTACCCTTCATTTAGTCTATAACCTGTTCCCTAAATAAATCTACCTTTTGCAAAGAGAATGGCCATTGTGAATTCTTCACATATCTGAACCCCAACTTTTGGTGCCTACCATCATCTGGTATCTACATCACTCACATCACAAGTATTCAAACCTTTTAAAGTTTTGGAGTTTGCAAGGTTTTCCTTGGGTCAATGGATGAGGGTGGGTGAGAAAAAGAGACATGCCTTTTCCTTTCCTTCTCACTCATCCTTCCCCATCCCTCAAAAAACTCAACAACCAAAAAGCTATTCCCTTTCAAGAGCTTGACTGAAGCTATTGTACAATTAGAATATCTCACCATTGGAATGCTTGGTTCTAAACCATCTGAATGCTCTTCAATTAGTCCTAATATACTTTCTGCATAACACCAGCTAATTTTATTTGAGTGTAAAACACTCTATACTTCCTCCCAACTTGATCAACTTGTACTTGGAGGTTGTTAAGTACTAACAACTTTATTTGATTCATTGGCCTTATAAACACCTTTTGATTATCTGACTGAGAAGTCCTGACCTTCTGTGTTCAAATGGAGTGGGTTGGACCTCCATAAATACATCAATAATCATAGACCCTGGTACTTAGAACAGTGCCTAGAACAAGAAGATTAGATGATGATCAATTCTGATGGATATGGCTTTCTTCAACAATGAGGCAATTCAGACCAGTTCCAATAATCTTGTGATGAAGAGAGCCATCTACACCCAGAGAAGACTGTGGGAACTGAGTGTAGTTCACAACATAGCATTTTCACTCTTTTTGTTGTTGTTTGCTTGCATTTTGTTTTCTTTCTCATTATTTCTAGTTTGATTTGATTTTTCTTGTGCAGCAAAATAATTGTATAAATATGTATGCATATGTTGGATTTAACATATATTTCTACTATGTTTAACATATAATGGATTACTTGCCATCTAGGAGAAGGGGGTGAGGGAAGGGAGGGAAAATTGGAACACAAAGTTTTGCCAGAGTTAATGTTGAAAAATTATCCATGCATATGTTTTGAAAATAAAAGCTTTAATTAAAAAAAAAAAAAAAACAGTTCCTGGAATATAGAAGGTACTTAATAAATGTTTATGGAATGATTGATTGGTTAAGTCTGATTTCATTATTTCAAACAGAGAAGTATAGAACTTTAATTCAAGGTTATAATTAGTTGCTCCTAGCCTCTTTCTCCTTCCAATTCAATCTGTCCTATTACCAAATTAATCTTGAAAAAGAGTACTTTCGTAACATATTTCTCCCAATCCCCAATTAGAGCTTCAGTTTTCATATTTGTACAGTATAAAGTTCAAACTCCTAAACCTAGCATTCTAGATCCTACATAATCATATTGAACTTATTCTAACCATACTTTCTACATTTCTGTTCTAAGTCAGCCCACGATACTCAGTATTTAATTAAATATATTTTATACATAATTTTTCTTGCATTCCTATTCAGGTTATTCCATTCTTAGACTTTACCCTCCTCCTAGTTTTTATTACATAGTTCAGCTCCCATTTTTCTCAACAATTATTTTTTAAAATCATGGAGCAACTAAATATTGTCAAATAAAACATAGTCACACATTTGCCATGACTAAAAATGTAAGTCTTATTCAGTGCCTTGAGTTCATTACCTCTAGGTATCATGTTTTATTATGGGCTCTCTAAAGTCAGAATTATGACATTTTTAGAAATATAAATTTTCCTTCTGGTTCTGCTATTTTCCTCTGCATCAATTCATATAGGATTTCTCTGAAACCATCCCTTTCATTAGAACTCACCAGATTAAAAAAAAAAGTTTGTAGTTGAAATATGTTAAAATAAAATAAATAAAAACATGATGTTAATTTATAATTTTATGAGTTAATAATTGGACAGCAGGGATCTGTTTCTGAGTTAAACACTTTCATTATTTCTTATGACATAGTAATAATCTATTACATTATAAGCTGTAATTTGTTTAGCCATTTATAGACACCTATTTGTTCTTAGTTCTTTTCTACAAAAAAAGCTCCATAATAAATATTTTAGTAGGTATGATTCTTTTTCTTCTTTCTTTGATTTCCTTGATGTATGGGTCTGATAATGGTATCATTGGGTCAAAGAATATGGATAGCATATTTCTTTTTTTGGATATAATTCTAAATTGCTTTCCAAAATGGTGAGACCATTTTCAAGCTCTACCAACATGCCAATGGACCTGTTTTAGGTCCTCCACTAATTATCATTTTCCTTTTTCATTATCTTTACTAATCTGATAGGTATGAGATAGAACCTCAGATTTGTTTTATTTCTATTTCTTCAATTATTAGTGATTTGTAGGGTGTTTTAATATAGTGTGTTGTTTTGTAAGGCAATGGGGTTAAGTGACTTGCTCAGAATCACATGACTAGTGTTAAATGTCTGAGGCTAGCTTTGAATTCAGGTCCTTCTGATTCCAGGGCCAGCGCTATAGCCACTGTATCATCTAACTTTCCTTTGCTGATTTTTCAATAATTATTTATTAGGTACCTACTATGCTCCAAGTACTGTGCTAAGGGCTGGGGATAAAAATACAAACAACTATTTTTGTCCTCAAGGAGTTTACATTCTTAGTTGTGTGTGTGTGTGTGTGTGTGTGTGTGTGTGTGTGTGTGTGTCTGTGTGTCTGTGTTGTGTGTGTATGTGTATGTGTAGACAATATGTACATAGGTATATGCAAAATATATACAAGATACACACAAGATAATTTTGAGAGAAATATATTCGTAGTTAGGATGGGAAAAGAAACAAAGAGAAAAATGCTTAGGAAACCTTCATGTAGAAGGTTGTACTTGAGCAGAGAGCCTTAAATGAAAGTTGAGATTTTAGACTGTGGGAAGTTTGCCATTGTAGAATGAGGTGACAGTACAAAGAGATGGAAATCCCACAGAGATGAGAAATGGGGTTCTGTGTATAAGGAACAGTAAGAAAGCCAGTTTGGCCGTGCTATGGTGCTTGTGATGGCAGAAGTAGGGGACTAGAAATGTGAAATTGAGGTATTTATCTCTGATTCTAGAAGTGATAAGGAACTACTAGAGAGTGACAGGACTCTGAGCTGCAATTAGGAAAATCACTCAGACAAGTGTGTGGAGGATTGTAGTGGTGAGAGACTTGAGTTAGGGAGTCTAATTAAGAAACTATTGCAATAGTTTAGGCAAAGGTAGTGAGACTTGAACTCAGGTGACTCCTCTGGGAGTGGAGAAGAGGACCGAAAAGAGAGACTTCATAGGGGGTAGAAAAGACAAGAGTAGGCAACTGATTAGATATATGTGATGAGAAAGAGTATAATATTGGCAATGATCAGCCTTCCATGATAACATCATCCCCCAGCTGATAATAATTTGTGCCTCTATTCATTCATTCATTTATTCATTTATCATTCAATGCCTACCTTGTGCAAAGAACTATGCCTCCTTGGAACTTCTGTAGTATTTCTTATCTAAAGCATAAAATCATATATTTCAACAAGACCTTAAAAGCTATCTAGTTCAATCCCCTTATTTTACAGAAGAGGAAACCAAGGCCCAGAAAGTTTATCCTCACTCAGTCACACATAGATAGTAAATAATAATTGTCATTACGATAGCCTTCTCTCGTTCATTTTGAAAACAAGGGCCATCTGTTCTATTTCCCTAGAAAAATGTTATTGTAAAAAGATTACTGTAGTTTGAAATCAAAGACCTTGCTTCCTTTCCCACTCCTCCCAACTTATTAACTGTAGCCCTTAGAGCAAATTTGTTCAGCTCTCTGAACCTCAGCTTCCTTATCTGTTAATTCATGTGACAATATTTTTATTGCCTACCTCAAAGGACTACAGTGAGAATTAAATGAGATAACATCTGTAAAAAGGTTTTGTAAAGTGCAATAAATACAAAAATGTCTTTCAAGCCACCTAGTGGTGTTATGATGAATATGGTACATATTTATTGCATACATAACTATATGTGTGACCTTAACCAAGTTATTTTACTTCTCCAGGACATAGTTTACAAATCTATAAGTGATGGAAATTGCATGAACTCTTAAGATCATGATTATGCTGAAACTAGTTAGAACTGATTTACCAAAACTAACTGTTCCATTTTTAGATTTACATCTCAAAAGTTAACAAAGGCTACAAATTAAGACCTGATTTGTTGTTTTATTGATTGTTTAGAATTAAGAAAGTGATGGGGAAAATGTTAATACAAATGAAACTATAAAATATATTTTATGTACATTTCCCCTCTGGAGAGCTGGTTGTTAAATATTTATCAGCATAGTAGTAAGATCATTTCCATTTCCAAATCCTGTAATCTTATATCACCACTCTGCGGAGGATATGGTCATTAAAGATAAATCCATGAGATAAGTTCTGGAGGAAAAGGTAGCTAGTATTATGGGTCAGGAATGCAGTAAATGCATTTTTATTGATTTTTCTTCTAATTATCTACACTCTCCAATGTCTCCTTCCATCTCTCTCTCTCTCTCTCTCTCTCTCTCTCTCTCTCTCTCTCTCTCTCTCTCTCTCTCTCTCTCTCTCTCTCTCTTAAAAACAAATAACAAAAGAGAGGGGGAAAACAGCTTAGTAAAAACTAAGCAACACATCCAAAACAGTTTGTCTTTATCTGAAATGTTACACATAGTCTCTCACCTCTTAAAAAAAGAGATATTTCTTTGGGACCATGTTTGAAAATTATGATTTCAAAGTATTAAATTTCAGTTTTTTTGTTGTTGATATTCTTTCCACTTAGAATGTTATAGTTATTGTCTATATTGTTTTCTTGGTTTTGCTTATTTCCCTCCTGAATCAATTAATATAAATCTTCCCATATTTCTTTGTATTATTGAGTCTTCATAGGCAGCTAGGTGGCACAGTAGATAGAGTGGCAAACTGGGTCAGGAAGACAAGTCCAAATCTGGTCTCAAATATTAGCTGTTTAACTCTGGACAGGTCACTTAATTTCTGTCAGTTAATAGAAATAATAAAATAGCACCTGCCTCACAGGGTTGTTATATTTAAAGTGAGAAAATATATGTAAAGTGCTTTGCAAAACCTAGGGCAGTAGACATACACATACATATATGCTAGTTATTATTAATTTCTTGAAGCACAGTCATAATTAGGGAGAGACAGAGACAGAGACAAATAGAGACAGACATTGACTCTAGTATGTATGTACTAGTACAGTTTTCATTATGTCAAGATTCAGTCCTTTATTGATTCAATAAAAGAAAGCATACTTTTTTCCCTACCTCAAAAATAAGAACTTGCTAGGGAACTGCAGTTACATCAATCATCTGAGTCCTGTAACTCTTTGTGATCCTATTTCAGGCTTTTTTGGAAAAGATACTGGAGTGATTTGCCATTTCCTTCTTTAGTTCATTTTGCAGATGAGGAAACTGAGATAAACAAGGGTTAAAGTGTATTGCCTAATATCACACCATTAGTCAGGATCTGAGGCCAGATTTGAACTAAGAAAAGTGTTCCTGATTCAGATCCAATACTTTATCCACTGTACCTGCTAGCTGCCCTTTAAAATATTGGTCATAAATTAATCTGTTGTTAGTAATCATTGGATTATTTCACTACATCACCTTACTTTCTGACTGTACACATCTATTTTGTTATTATTCCACTTCTGAGGAAAAATCAGGTGGAATAAGCAAAAGGTATATAACTCAAAGTCAATCAATGATTACTCTTGTAACATGAAGATAACTATGGTTAATACAGCAGAAACAAAATTCTTGAAAGCAAAACATTTGACAGAACAGATACAATTTTTGCATTAAGAAATACCACCCATTGTCACATGCACTTACTAATTCCTTTTCCTTTTTAAATTTAATTTTTATTTAAATATGTTGTTTTTGCATTATCTTTATTTCTGTATCCCCTCCCTTCTCTCTAGGAAGACTTAAGAAAGGGAAAAAAAAGCAGCTCAACAAAAACAGTAACATCTGGCTCTATATACAACATTGCACACCATAGAAGGAAAGGAGAGAGATACATTTTTTAAAAATTCTTTCCCTCTTCTTTATTTCTTCTGAGTGTTATTTTTCTGATTCTGCTTTTTTCATATCTTCTCTTTCTTCTCTGGATTTTTCATATTTTTTACATCTTATAGCACAATAATTTTCCATTATATTTGTAGATGACAATTTGTCTAGCCATGTCCCAATAAATGAGCACCTTCTTTGCTTTCAGTTTTTTATTGGCATCTACAAAAAGCCTATTATAAATATATTATATATATTTTTTGTTTTGTTTTTTACTTCCTTAAGAATCTATGCGGAGATGTGGGTTTTTGAGGTCAAAGTATATGAATATTCTAAAAACTTTTTTTAAAAGTGTAGCTCCAGATTACTTTATAGAATGGTTGGTCCAATTCATGGCTCTACCAACACGATATATAGTGTGCCTATATTTTTACAACCTCTTCAATATTAACAATTTCTTTTGTCATCTTTGATAGTTTACTGTGAAATGAAGATTGAGTGTTGTTTTGGTTGCCTTTCTCTTAAGAATGATTTGGAAAAATTTTGCACAAACCCATTTAAAAAAATGTTTGATCAGTCCTCAGAAAATGCTTATATATACTGCTTTTGAAGGATTATTATGGATAATTGTTATCATTTGAAGGATTATCTACTACTTCAAAATTTTATTTGAAAGATTATCCACTACTATGGGAAGTCTTTTAATTGATGATATCTTCCAAATTTGGCAGTTTTATAATATAGCAATGCGATCAGTACCATAAACAACAGAGATGTTCATTTATAGCTGGAAAAGGTGAAATATAATCACAGGTTAGTGACAAAAAGATAGAGCCTTCTTCCACCTTTCATTAATTTTTTTGTATGATCTTGTCTAGACAGAATAATTTAATTCAGGTACTATTTATACACAAGATCTTTCCTGATACCTTACTTGTTATATTTCCTTTCCTCTTCCCCACCTTCCCATTACTTTGCATTTACCTAGCTGTACATGATTTTCTTTCTACTACTCTTACCCAGGATCCAATAGAATGGAAGCTTCTTAAAATCAGGAACTACTACTTATTTTGTCTTTCTGTCCCCAGTACTTTGCATGTGATTGATATATAATAAGTGCTTGTTAAATCGAATAGATTTAGTCAATTCCCTATGTTTAGATATTTCTTTATTTTACAAGTAAATTAAAATATTTTCAATGACCAGACATTCATTTTTTCCTCCTTTTCATCTCTGTATCACCCCTCCCTGCCTCCTCTAGGTTGAGGGAAAAGAAACAAAACTCAGAACGAATAAGCATAATCAAGAGAAATAAACTCTCACCTTGGCCACATTCAAAAATGTATGTTTCATTCTGCATATTAGTCTGTTGCATCTGAAGACATGCTTCATCATTGTTTCTCTGGACTCATGATTGATTATTTTATTGAACTGAATTCTTAATTCTCCTTAAATTTCTCTTTCTCTTCTCTCCCTCCTTCCCTTCCTTCCTTCCTTCCTTCCTTCCCTCCTTCTTCCTTCCTTCCTTCCTTTCTTTCTTTCTTTCTTTCTTTCTTTCTTTCTTTCCTTTCTTTCTTTCTTTCTTTCTTTCTTTCTTTCTTTCTTTCTTTCTTTCTTTCTTTCTTTCTTTCTTTCTTTCTTTCTTTCTTTCTTTCTTTCTTTCTTTCTTTCTTTCTTTCTTTCTCTCTCTCTCTCTCTTTCTTTCTTTCTTTCTTTCTTTCTTTCTTTCTTTCTCTCTCTCTCTCTTTCTCTCTATCTTTCTTTCTCTCTTTCTCCTCCTCCTCTTGTTCTTCTTCTTTTTCTTTCTCTCTTTCTTTCTTTGTTTCTCTCTCTTTCTTTCTCTCTTTCTCTTTCTTTCTTTATCTCTCTCTTTCTTTTTTTCTTTCTTTCTTGTTCTTTCTCTCTTTCTTTCTTTCTTTCTCTCTCTCTTTCTCTCTATCTTTCTTTCTCTCTTTCTCCTCCTCCTCTTGTTCTTCTTCTTTTTCTCTCTCTTTCTTTCTTTGTTTCTCTCTTTCTTTCTCTCTTTCTCTTTCTTTCTCTCTCTTTCTTTTTTTCTTTCTTTCTTTCTTTCTTTCTCTCTTTCTTTCTTTTTTCCTTTCTTCCTTTCTTTCTTTCTTTCTTTCTCTTTCTTTCTTTCTTTCTTTCTTTCTTTCTTTCTTTCTTTCTTTCTTTCTTTCTTTCTTTCTTTCTTTCTTTCTTTCTTTCTTTCTTTCTTTCTTTCTTTCTTTCTTTCTTTCTTCTTCTTCCTTCTTTCTTCTTCTTCTCTTTCTTTTAACAATGTAACTGGTCTAATATAAAATTGTCCCCTTGATTCTGCTTACTTCCTTCTAACAATGTAACTGGTTTAGTATAAAATTTTCCCCTTGATTTTGCTCACTTCACTTTGCATCAGCCCAAATAAACCTTTTCAGTTTTCTCTGAATTCTTTAATGTTTTCCACTTTAAATATAAGTTTCTGTTGGTTTCTTTAAAAAACAAGCAACAACAACAACAACAAAAAAAACCACAAAAAAAACAAATAAACAACAACATCATCATAGCTCCCCCCAGGATCTTTCTTCCCCCACTTCATCCCAGATAATCATCTTATATAGGTATTTTTAAAGTTAAAAATGGGAGAAGAATGAGTATAACCAATCAATAACATTGAGAAAGTTCAAAACCATGTGCAATAGCTAACACATTCAGACATACCACCCCTTCAAGGGATGGAATAGGAACCTCTTCTGTTTCTTCTTTTGACCTATCTTATTCTTTATAATTTTGTAATATCCACTTTTGATTGTTTTAATGTATGATTGTGCTTTCCATTTACATTTTGGTAGTCACTATGTATATTGTTTTCTTGACTCTGCCTATTTTACTCTGTATTAGTTCATGCTCTTGCATAATTTCTTAATGGCATAATAGTATTTCATTATACTAGTATGTCATAATTTATTTAGCTATGCTCTAATTGATGGGTACTCCTTAGTTTCTTTGTCACTCTAAGAAGAACTGCTATAAATATCTTTGTATACATAGGAACTTTTTATTTTTCTTTGATCTCCATGGATATAAGCCTAGTTTGGGTAAAATTTTTAGCAATTTTCAGGGCATAATTCTAATTTTCTTTCCAGAACAACTGTACCACTTCACAGCTCTACTCTACTGCATGAATGTCAGGCCTAGGGATTTCTTTGTAGCTTTTCAAAGACTGAGGAAATTCTGCTGGCAAGCTGGTCACAAATTCTTAAAACTTTGTAAAGAGCAGACAACGACAAATACTTTCATTTTAGATGATTTCCAATTTTAAAAAGCAATGAAGTGAGACAATTCTTTTAAATACTAGGTATAGCAAATACAGATTTAGACTGCAAAGGCTTTTCCCATAGACCTAACTCTAGTTTATCATGTGATGAAATACTGACATTTTAGAATTAGAAGACCAAGATTCAAATCCATTTGCCATTTTTATGACTTCTGCTAAATACTTTAACCTTGAAGGACCTCAGGTAGCAACTTTTTAAAAGGAAGAATTGGGGTTAAATGATGTCTAAGGTCAATTTCAGCTCAAAATCTATGTTCACACATGATCCTTAAAACAAACAAAAGTGATTATTAGGGAGAAAGCCCTGAATAGTAGCCAGGGTTCAAAATCTTGGTAGTGTCACTAATTTTTTAAGTGACAGTTCTTATTTTCTCTGGGCCTCAGTTTATGAATTGAGGAGGTTAGACCAGATCTAGTAGATTCCTTCACTTCTAATATTCTACATTACCATTCCTTCTTTCAACCACTTCTTTTTCTTCCAAGCCTTTCCTAACATATTTTCTAAACTCTAAGTCATTATATTCCACTATGTCTTTTTGGTTTGTTGTCACAATAGAATTCAAAATCCTTTAATATGCTGTGGGGCAAAGATCTCACTAACTCTTTAACAGAGCAACTTTTCTGGTATTTTAAAATACTTAAATGATCATTTGCTCTTTAATTGAATTTTCTTCAATTATTCAAATTTCAGAAAGGCAGTATCAATTGGAAGTGAAGGGGAAAAAAAAAGAAATGACAGTAACAGAAGCATGTATTCTCTTTGGAAAGTGAGAGGAATATATCAAGAGCAAATGTATCAAATGCAAAGGAAGAAACCATCAAATTCAGTGATACATATAGCTGTTACAAGAATACATTTGCAGAAATCAGATTTCTAAGGATTCATCCTTGATGTAGTTTCAGTTCCCTCTCTTATTGTTGTAAATAGGGACATATAAATCTTTGCTTTTATATTATTTTCTTCATTTACTTAGTCAAATGTGATATGGCTAAATTTCCCCTTCAAAAGAGTTATTTGGGAATGGTAAGAAGAAATGTAAATGGTATTATCCCCACAAATAGTTCAATCAGCAGATTACAGCTTCCCTAAACAATATTCTGGGAATAGATACAATTTGTTGACTTGTTACTATTGTTACTCAGTCCAATAATGCCAGAGAAGGGAAATGCAAATTAAGTTGTGGAAGCTACAATAGAGAGAGTGTGTCCAGGTTGCTAGTGTGGTGCCGTCTGTGTTGATAACCCCTTTTCTTTTGTGGCCCAATCTCTCTTTACTGACTTTTTAATCGAGTTGCTATTCCACTCTTTCTTTTATTGAGCCATAGAAGTGTCTGTAATGAAAGATTAAAATGGTAGCTGTGCAGTGGCTTGCAATGGTTGTGCCCAAATAAAATATGACAGGTCTCTTGTAGGGCCTATATGTAGGCAAAGCAAGCTTTGTAACAAGCCACATTACTCTCTCGTCATGCATACTGATTGCAAATTGTGTGGGTTATCCAGCGGTGCCATAAAAAAAAGAGAAAGAGAGAAAGAGAATTTCTTTTCCCCCAACTGATTATAAACCTAATGCATAGCAAACGATGGAGCAATAACACTCAGATTTCCTGTAGTGAAGGTAAAGGGAAAAAAAAAAAACAAAAACAAAAACAAAACCCCAAACCAGAACAAATTTACACAGTGACAGGCTAATGGATACTTTTCCAAAGAGCGGTTAGAAAGAAGTAGTAAATAGGACTGTGCTGATGCAGGGCAGCAGACCTGGTCAGGGATCAAGACATACAGCAACATATCGGATAACATATAATTGGCAGGTCACATCCAAATGAGTGTAGTCGTGCATCATCTGGAAGGCTTTTGCGGGTGATAAAGACACTTGTAAACAATTCAGTCACTGCACATGGCAATAATATGTTGATCCAGCATGTAATGAGGTGTTCCTGGAATCAATAAACTAGTCATGAAGAACAGGGAGCAAGGTCAGTGTCTGCCTTTTTGATGACCTTTCCTTGCCAGTAAGGACATCATATACTCTGAAGAGGACTTTTCTCATTTTGCAGAAAGCACTGAGTGTCAGAACTTTCATTCGCGGCAAGCAAATGAACAACCAGGCTCTGCATGCTAATGAAGTCCAGGCTATTTTCCACCTTTTCATCTGCACATTATGCTCTTGACTTTGGAGAAGGTGGGAATTAGGTTGGACCCTGGTGTCAGACTGCCTGATGGCTTGGCTCCGGAAAACTGGTAATTGAAGCTGATGACTGATGCGGGGGAGGCCTGAATTTGGAAATAAACAGTTTCAAGCACTGCATGTCATTTCTAGAGAGACTGCTGAGTGAATGGAAATGAGCTCTGTTTCTTGAATCTAATGCAGTTTCTCAGCAGGAAAAACACTGTCTTTTAGACAACAATGCCAGTCATTAAGATTTAAATGTTCTGCTGATAATATAAGGCAGAGCCTTCTGCTTTCACAAACAGCACTTATGTAAATTTCCTTCAACATCCAGATCTACATTTAATCCACACCCAAGAAGATAACTGTTTGGATAGGTGTATCCAAAGGCAATTCTAAATCTCTAAATATCATTCATAAGGAGGTGTGTATGTATGTGTGTGTGTGTGTGTGTGTGTGTGTGTGTGTGTGTGTGTGTAGAACCAGTTGAATTATTAGCCACATATTATAACAGAATAGAATACTAGCCAGTGAAAGTGTCTGTCTTATGTTGGAGACAATGAGAGAATGTTAGAATTCTGCTCATAAAAATAGATATAAAAGCTATTTTCAAAAGCCATGTTTGTACCAATATACTTTCCCCTAAGGATTAACCATGTTTTTCATATGTGTAAATATATATTAATGTCATATGACATCTCCAGAACAACAGATTGTGAGCCAAAATATGGACATATTAAGCTTCTAATTTTTAAATTGAGGTTCCTTCATTGAGAGTCCATTTTATTCTCTCTTTACTTGATTGTTACACAAAGTGTCGACTAAATAAATGTGATGAATTGTTTTTTAAAAAACTTTTTCCTTTTGATTTCCTAAGGCTAATCTGGATTGCTTTCATGAGAAGTCCTATAATCTGTATAAATCTTTTATATTTTAAGGGGCTTAAATTTAAAAAAAAGAAAAACAACAACTAGACATTTCTACATCTAAGTGTTCTCCTTTCTTCTGCAGGTATACCACCTTTAAGAGTAAGGGGGAAGCAAACAAGAAGATGGGGCCACTGTTATTTCTCCTGGCTGGCTCTGAATGATTTATGAATATCCATTGCTTTGCTATTTGGCTGCTTCTCTTCCTCCACCAGAGAGCTTCTGAGGTTTCAGTCTTATTTCAATTTAATGGCCACATGCAAGATTCTTGAAGGAAGTCTTTGGTTTGTGTTTAGACATCTGGGATATCAGCACAACTTGTAAGAAACTGGTGAGAGCTTCCATCAGTACTATCATCACTTCAGTTTAAAAGTAGCAAATCTATCTTGAAAAGGATCAACACTGAATTATTTCAATATTTCAAAAAGATAGATAAGTAATCAAAAAGATGATTCCTAATAGCATACTTGTGGATACTAGATATATCAATGCAAATTCAGCAATCCTTTGCATGAAATATATGAAATTCAATGAGAAAAAGGTTAATTTTTTTTTTAAAAAAAGGAAGAAAAGAAAGAAAAAGCAACCACCTCTTAGCGATACTGTTTTTCCATTTCTGCATAATCTTAAATCTCATGGGTGACTTGTGCAATAGGGTTGAAAGAGGGATAAAATTCAGGTCACTAAAGTACATGAAATGCCCTGCCACTACTATGTTATAATAATAGCAAGCTATATACAATTTTAATTTTGTATACATATATATTGTACATATATATATGCATATGTCATATATATAACAATTCTTTCTCTTTACTTTCAACATATTAAATGAATATGTGTTACTATTTATGTAATGCCACAGTTTGGTTTTTTACTTTTTAAAAATTATTTACACACATTTTCTTCTTTTCTTCTTATAATTCTCATATGGTATTTATAAGGCTTTGTGTCCCATTACCTTATTAGAGAAAATTAAAAAAAAAACCTGCCTGGTAATGTTATAGCCAACATAATATAACAAGCTCAGGTTAAAGCCAAGGTTAGAACTTGTCACAGTTCTTCTCTGTTCTGTCACAGTTTTTCTCTGTATAAAGGCATGTTGTCTTTTTTCCTGCAAATATGTCAAGAAAGAAAAAAAAACCAGGTCATTCCTTTTCAAAATTTTTATTATTTAAATAGCAGTGTAGATGAGATTCACACTTTGGGTAGAAGTCAGACTAGATGACCTTTTAGGTCACTTCCAATTCTGTGATTCTAAGATTTTTGTTACAAGGTTTAAATTGTTCATTCATGACATAGGATAGAGAACAGCTTAAGATGTAGATCCTTATTAAATGACTATGGAAGAAAGCATTATGCTGACAGAAAAGATTGAAAAAAATCTTATAATTGTTGCTGTAGACATAGGTGATCTCACTGAACCAAGGAGCCCTATCTTTTTTCCTTTGTACAAAAAGGAAAGGAGGGTATGATGATATATATATATATATATATGAGAAAGTCTTGAGTTCCTCATACCACTTTCATATTTTCTCCTCTAGCCTATTATAGAATTGACTGGAAGAGAATATTCCATGGGAGTTATCTGTTTTCTCTCTTTTTTTTTTTTTTCTTTCCCCTCATTATATGTCAAATACTGTGCAACCATGAACTTACCGTCAAAGAGTTCACATTTTAATGAGGGAGACTATGTGCAAATAAATCTGACATTCAAGATATGATTTTTGTCCTTCATTTTTGAAAAGGACCAAAATGACATCACTACATTAGAGTTGAGTTATTAGTGTGTCCAACTTACAGACCAATATGAATTCAGAAATGCTCTGCCACTAGTTGGACACAAATAGTCGATATGAACATTTGAGATAGCTTCTCTAATTTTGTGTATTTTATGTTTCCTTTGGGCTAATTCAGTTATGCTTTGCTCATAAAATATAGCACCTTCTCTGATGAGGGTATGCCATGCTGGGAGGTCCTATGTCAGTGTCTCCCATGTCAAACAATCAATTCTAAAGTTCTTAAGAGAGACATTCAAAGTGTTCTTGTATCATTTTTTCTGACCACCTTTTGAGTCTGACCTGTGTGAGTTCTCCACAAAATTATATATATATATATATATATATATATATTTTTTTTGGCAAGGATCCGTATGGCATTTGAGTAATGTGGCCAGCCTAAAAGAGTTGTGCTATCTGCAACAGAGTTGGAATTCTTGGGTGTTTAGTTCAAGAGAGGATCTTGGTGTTTGGTATCTTATTCTGCCAAGTTGTCTTCAGAATCTTATTAAGCTATCTCAAATGAAAGCAATTCAGTTTCCTGGTATGGTGTTGGTATACTGTTCAGATGTCACAGACATGCAACAACACAGAGTAGATGGAAGGTAATCCTGGAGTTAATCTTTCTGAGTTCAAATCTGGCCTCAGACATTTACTTTTATGATCCTAGGTAAGTCACTTGTTTACCTAATTTTCCTAACCAGTTAAATTAGTTGCAGAAAGAAAGGCAAACCTCTTCAGTATATATATTCAGAAAACCCCAAATGGTATCAAGAGTTGGTCATGATCAAAAAGTGACTGGACAACAATTTTGAAAGGGAAGAAAAGGCACTGATAGCTGAGAAGATTGGGACACAACAAACCATCTCTCTAAATTTCCATTTCTCATCCTAATTTTAAGATTATACTTGTATATAGGTAGTGCAAAGAACACCAGAACTGGAAGCAGACAGACTTGAGTTCAAATCCAACTCACACAACTTAATAGCACTGTGATCCAGGACAAATTTCCTTATCTGTGATACTGTTTTCTGTTTCCTTATCTGTGATACTGTTTTCTGTTTCCTTATCTATAAAGTGGAAATAATAATAGTACCCACCAAACACTGTTATAGTAAGGATCAAATGAGATAATACTTAAAGCATTTTGTAAGCCTTAAGGGTATGAATATATGCATATGTTATAAATATGCATGTGTATCTATATGTATATATGTATATATGCATATATGTGTATTACAGAAATATAAATATATATATATACATATATATATATATATAGGTATGTGTGTATGTATATATATATGCACTCATATACAAACATACATAGTTGCTCTTATTATTATTATTACCACAGGCTACCTTTCAGGATTCTGTTAGATGAAGAAAAAGATATCTCTTATCTTCTTATAAACCAAACAAAGCTTTCCTCTTAAGTGAAGCTTAACCTTGATAGAATTGCAGCCTAGATTAGACAACCAAGGCAGGCAATTCCCATGATACCAGACCATTGTGTTGAATTTCAGTCACTGATACTTCTTTCTCACCTCTTTTATAGTAGAAAGGAATAAGATGTTCCATTCCACATCTTTTCCTTCACATCTTTGTATTCTTCCTCCTTCTTTATAGTTCACATTGTTCAGAGGTTCAACTTGCCTTTCTAGTTGGTCTAATCCTGCCCTCTGAACTAATCATCATTCTATTTAGGTAGCTTTACTTTTTCCAACTCTGTATGAGAATCTAGTTATTCTCAAGCCCAGTCAGAACAAATCCTTATCTTTATAAGAAGCACAGAGACTGGTTTCATCCCAAAATAAATGTTTGTTGAATGGAACTAAATTGTTTCTTGGACATGGAGAATGACTATAGAACAAAGTATCTCATTACATAGTTTGGGCTACATATATTAAATTTATTTCCAAATTTATCCCTTAAAACAAATAAAAATGAATGAAGCAGACAAATTTTAAAGTGATGACTAACTTTAAGTACTAGAAAGGACATAAAGGCAGGAGAACAAAAAAGGAAGTAGAGTATTATTCAGCTAATTACCTCAATCTTGAGCTTTATTTTATTTGGCAGAAGAGACTGAGACAGGACCTGGTGGTACCTTTCATTGTTAGCTATTTGTTAAGGGAAACAATCCCCCTCATGCCAGAAATTGAAATAAGGATTCATGACCAGCCCTTTTCCTGAACTGAAGCCTGGGAATCCAAAGCAAGTCTTAATCATGACAGTCAGCCAGATAAACTAGAGATAAACCCTAGACTAGAGGATGTATTAAACCAAAGCCATATCAGACCAAAAGACATGAATGGGAAATTTATATTGTAAATTCATAATCAAATTAGTACCTAGAGTTTGGTCAGTCCTGAGAATTTAGGAAATTAGAACTAAGTGCTGGAATAATTAGGAGCAGGTATTTTGGGAATCTGTATAAGCTTCAGTTTCATGGTGACTCAACCTATGCTTTCATCTGTGTAGGTTTCATTTATGAGGAGTTTCAACAAGCAGAGATCATCACTTTCCCCAGAAATTTTTATACTTATAGAGTTACCTGAAGCACTGAGAAGTTTAGTGACTTGCCCAGTGAAATCAGAGAAAGCAGTTATATTGGACTAATCAACCAACCAATCAATTATTTTATTCCAATAAGTCTCTAAACATTCTAGGAGTTGTGAGTTTTGATCATTGTACAAAATATATCATGATGCAAAAAAAAAAGACAACATAGAAAATATCTTGTAATAGACTACAAGCAACAAACATATCTATAGACCTAAGAATAATATTGCAAGCCAATTTGAAATTGTACATTCTATCAGGTAATCAGTATA
The DNA here is from genome assembly GCF_048593235.1 of Sminthopsis crassicaudata. NCBI lineage: Eukaryota > Metazoa > Chordata > Mammalia > Dasyuromorphia > Dasyuridae > Sminthopsis > Sminthopsis crassicaudata. The sequence continues at coordinate 157,647,536 of NC_133618.1, forward strand.
TTGATAGAGTTCTATTTTAGCCCATATTCTTACCTGGGAGAGGGAAAAGAGTTCCTCTTTCTTCTTCCTCTGGTATTAATTTATAAATTCAAGAGTTCTATGACATTTAATACTTTACCAAGATAAAATGAAATGGCTTCATGATTTAAACATAAAGGGTGATACTATAAGTAAATGAGGAGAACAAGGGATAGTCTACCTCTCAAATCTACGGAGAAGGAAGAAATTTATGGCCAAATAAAAACTAAAGAATGTTATAAAATGCAAAATGGATAATTTTGATTACATTTAATTTAAAAATTTCTGTACAAACAAAACTAATGCAGCCAAGATTAGAAGCAAAAGTTGGGGGGGGGATTTATACCCAGTGTTTCTGATAAAGATCTCATTTCTAAAATACACAGAGAATTGGCTCAAGTATATAATATAAGCCATTCCCCAATTGATAAATGGTCAAAGGATATGAACAGACAATCTTCAGGCAATAAAATTGAAGTCATTTCTAGTTATATGAAACTAATGCTCTAAATCATTATTGATTAGAGAAATGCAAATTAAGACAACTCTGAAGTACTACTCCACACCTCTCAGATTGGCTAAGATGACAGTAAAAGATAATGGTGAATGTTGGAGAGGAAGTGGAAAAACTGGGTCACTAATGTATTTTTGGTAGAATTGTGAAATAATCCAATCATTCTGAAGAGCAATTTGGAACTATGCCCAAGTAGCTATAAAACTATGCATACCTTTTGGTCCAGCGGGGCCTATATTCCAAAAAGATTATAAAAGAGGGAAAAGGACCCACATATGCAAAAAATGTTTGCAGCAGCCTTTTTTCTAGTGGTAAGCAAATGGAAATTGTGTGGATGCTTATCAGTCGGGGAATGGCTGAATAAATTATGGTATATGAATGTTATGGAACATTATTGTTCTTTTAGAAATGATCAGCAGCATGATTTCATACAAGCCTGGAGAGATTTATGTGAACTGATGCTAAATGAAGTGACCAAAACCAAGGGAAATTGACATAGAAACAAGATTATTGATCAACTGTGATGGACTTGACTCTTTCAACAAAACAACTCCAATAGATTTGTGATAGAACATGCCATCTGCATCCAAAGAGAGAACTATGGAGACTGAATATAGATGAAAGCATAGTATTTTCACCCTTTTTTTTTCTTTCTTGTGTTTTTATTTTTCATTTTTGATCTGATTTTTCTTGCATAGCATGATGACTATAGAAATACGTTTAGAAGAATCACACACATTTAACTTGCTTGCTGTCTTGGGAAGGGGGAAGGGAATAGACAAGAAGAAAAATTTGGAACACAAGGTTTTGCAAAGGTGAATGTTAAAAATTATCTTTGCATGTATTTGAAAAAATAAAATACCATTAAAATAAAATTTTAAAAGAAGAATGAAACAGAAAAGAGATGTAATAAAATATCAGGTTATATAGAACAGAAGTATCAAACTCATGGTGGCAAAACTCCTGAAAGCCTTGAACCAAATTAAAAATTAATTGGGAAATGTTTAACAAAATAAATAAAAAAATACAATATTATATATGTATACACACACACATATATATTTAGATCAAGAGGTCTTAGAACCACAAAGATCCAATTAGTTACTGAAGGGTCCGGCTGAGTCAATAATAGTGCCTTTATTAATTCTTGAATCATTAATGCCTGATGTTCCTCAGTATAACATTAGACATACTGAGGAAAAAAGAGTCCTAGTATTTTAAATGTGAAGCAATTTCTGAGCCAGAAGAAATTTACATTTGAAGGGAACTTCATAGGGATTCCATGAAGGAAGAAAAGGATTTCTGATAAGTTTAAGAGTTGTATTTAACCTATGAGCATATATGCTCTGTAAATTTAAGCCCACTCTCTCTAGAAACCTTGTACAAGGAGAATGTATCTGGCTGGGAAGAGTTTTCTGTAAGACCTGTCCTTGCTGTCTACTCATCAAATATATTGTTATTGTAGTTCTTCATGCTCAAAGAGGACCAAAATGACATTACTATGTTGGGTCAAAGTACAGTGTGTCCAACTGTGGCTGCAATATGACTCAAAAGGCTTTACTCAAGATTTAGAGGGGGAATGTTTCTAAATTTCAAATCTCCTGTTTCTTTTGAGCTACTGCAATTTTGATTTGCTCAAAGAGCACAGTGCCTTGGATGCAGGCTTACCATGCTACATGTTCTATGTCAGTGTTTCCTATGTTTCACAATTAATTCAAAAGTTTTCCAGAGAGACTTGAGAGTGTCCTAATTTTTCCTCTTTTGACCTAGTGTAGTGCATGGTGCTGGTATGCTCTCCAAGTTTCCCAAGCATACCACAATGAGGTTAGCACAATAGTTCTGTAGACTTCCAGTTTGGTAAGCAGCCTAATATATCTTTTTTCCCACACTTCCCTTTTGGAGCCTCCCAAACAGTGAGCTGCTTCTGGCAATACCTGTGTCAACTTCATCATCTATGTGGACATCCCTGGAAGGTATACTGTTAACTTATCCACAGCATTCAAAATTTCTCCACTGGCTCTAACTTAGAAATGATATGTTGCTGATTGGTGAGACATCTCTGTTCTCTTAGTATCAATTGTCAAGCCAAAATTAGCAGGTGGTAAATAATTGATCCATATTTTGTTGCATCTTAGGCTTAGGGACTGAATTGAGTGCACAGTTCACCTATGATCAAAATTCTCCTTCTACTTTAGTCTTGTTTTGTAGCCTTTTCAAATTAAATAATTTGCTTTCAATACAGTAGTTGAGTTCCCTACTAATATAGTTTTACTATTTTTTCCTGTAACTCATTAAATTTTTCCTTTAAGAATTCGGATGCTATGCCATTAAATGCATATTTAATGTCTATATTTAGTATTGATTTAAATCATTGTCAATGACATCTTTTAGCAAAATGTAATTTTCTTACTTATCTCTTTTAATTAGTTTTTTTTTTTGCTTTGAGTTCATGTTTATCTCTGCCTTTTTTTTTTAAACTACAGTTGAAGCATAATAGATTCTGCTCCAGTCCTTTATTTTAATTCTGTTTGTATCCTTTTCTTTCAAGCACATTTCTTTCTTGTAATCAACATATTATTGGCTTCTGGTTGTTGATCCATTCTGTTATCCACTTCCATTTTATCCTCCACCCCCAAAGGATTATGCTCTGTTTTGCTAGTTAGGTTATTCTTGGTTGTATTCCTAACTTCTTTGCCTTTCAGAACATCATATTTCAAGCCCTCTTTTCTGTAATGTGGATGCTGAAAAATCTTGTGTGATCCTGATTATGACTTCCCAATATTTGAATGGTTGTTTGGGTTTTTTTTCTGGATGACAATATTTTCTCTTTGACTTAGACGCTCTCGAAGTTGCTTATAAAATTCCTGGGATTTTTCATTTGAGGATGTTTTTCAGGAGGTGATCAGTAGATTCTTTCATTTTCTATTTTGCCATCTGGTTCTAAGATATGTGGCAGTTTACCTTGATAATTTCTTGAAATATGTTGTCCTTATTTTGATGATAGCTTTCAGGCAGTGCAATGATTTTTAAATTATCTCTCCTCAATCTCTTTTCCAGGTCAGATATTTTTTTCAATGAGATATTTCACATTTTATTTATTTTTTTCATTTTTTCACTTTGTTTTATTGTTTCTCAGTGGTTCATGAAATCATTAGCTTTCACTTGCCAAATTATAATTTTTAGGGAATTATTTTCTTCCCTGAGTTTTTGTACTTCTTTTTCAATTTAGCCAATTCTGCTTTTTAAGGGGTTCTTTTCAGTGAATTTTTGTGTCTCTTTTACCATGTGACTATTTCTACTTTTTTAGGATATTATTTTCATAAGTGTTTTTGTGCTTTTTTTTTTTATCAAGTTGGTCTTTCTGATGCTGTTCTGCTGGCAGTGCAGAGTTGTGGGAACCCCCCCCCCTTTGGTCGATGCAGGTCCAACATGAAAAGAATTCACAAATCCAAAAAGTTTGGATGGAAAAAGGGAAGTTTATTATGTTGGCACTGAGAAGACAGCTTTTCTAGAAGAGTTCAAAATTGATTTTAAAAATTAAATAAGAGGGGACAGCTAGGTGGTTCAGTGAATAGACTACTAGCTTTGAAGTCAGGAGAACAAGAGTTCCAATCTAGCCTCAGACACTTAATACTGTCTAGCTATGTGATCCTGGGTAAGTAACTTACCCCCCAATTGCCTCAGTTAAAAAAAGAATAAAACAAATAAGAGAAGTGTGGGGGGGATGGGAAAATAAATGAGAGTGATGCAAGAAAAGTAATGGGGGGAGAAATGATGGGGTGAACCCTGAAACTGTCCTCCTTGACTTTTGGGGTGAACTCGGAGAAACTCTCCTCTGGAAAAGGCCTGCCTCAAGGAATCAATTTAAGTTATCTTGGTGGTGACTATCTAGCTATACCCAAATTAGTCCAGGACCACTCCTACTTATTCAGCCATTCTCCAACTGATAGACATTCACTTGGTTTCCAATTTCTTTAGATGCCCATTTTTGCAAGAATGTAAAATAAATCTTTCCTGCATTCATCAGTGAGTTAAGTGGAGTTCTTGGTAAGATACTTTGTTTTTTATACCTCCCTTGGAAGAATGTCCACTCTGACTTTTTGTTGACTCTGCCACTCCAGAATTTGATTTGAACCATCATTTTAAAGTTGTTTGAAGGGAAATGTTAAGAACGTTCAGCTGAGTTGCTATTTGCACTCTACCATCTTGACTCCTTTTTCATCAGTTTTTTAAATGCTCCTACCACATTTTCAGTTTCTCTATAATTATCTACCTTAATGGTCTGAATTATTCTATGACCTCTTTTTATTGACATCTCTCTGAAGAGGAAGGCAATATGGAAGAGTGTAGAGAAAGTTAGTTTGGGAGTTAAGAAGACTTAGATTTTTGACTTGCCTCAGACATGTAATGACTTTGTGATCTTGGACATGTAACTTAACCTATCACTGCCTCTAGGCAATTTTCTAATAGCATATGTTAGTATTATTATTGTATAATCCTTCAATACTTTATATATATTATGTATGTGATATATTATAATACTATAATAATAATTATACTATAATACTAGTATATTATGTTGTTATATATTAGAGATAAATTACAAAATCATTGATCATCCATATTTATAGAATGAACTTCTTTATTGAGAATTCACTATAATATTCATATAATAATAATGTTTGCAAAGTCCTTTACAAGTATTATCTAATTTTCCCCCTCACACATCCCTGTGAGGGTAGGTACTACTATCATCCTCATTTTTCAGAGAAGGACATTGAAGAAGACAGAGGTTGTATCTTGTCCAGTGTTACATGGCTAGGAAGTATCTGAGGATGGATTTTAACTCAGGTCTTGCTGATTCCAAGTCTCGTGTTCCATCTTTTGTACTAGCTAGCTACCTTTATCCATGCCTAGATAGAAGAGAACATCCAGAAAGCTGTCTTAAATATCTCTCTATTCTCAAAACATCTAGCACAGTGCCTTGTTTGTATTCATTGAATGAATGGACCATTATTAATGTAAGTACTGTGACTACTGTCCTAGAACTTAAAAATATGATGGGCATCAGTTATAACATCCTAGGTCAGGCCTTTAGTCCAACCCATTGAGCATGAATGCAATTTTTTGTGGCGCTGTTGAAGAAGTTGATAATAAGGGAAATGTGTTACTATCTCATATCCAATCTATTGCCAAATCCTGTTATTTTTACTTTTTAAAAAACATTTCTTCTAAACAGCTTTTTATCTCCTTATTGCAATAATCTATTTAGTCTCCTTGATGCAAGTCTCTCTTCAACTCAATCTATCCTTCACTCATTTGTCAAAGTGATCATCTATAATCCTATTCATCAAATTTCAGTGGTTTCCTATTACCTGTGGGTCCAATATAAATAATATTCTATTTGGCATTCAAAGTCCTTTACAACCTGGTGCCCTCCTATTTTTCTGGTTTTCTTCAACTTCCATGTTTCCGTGTACTCTGAAATCCATTGAAACTGGCTTTTTTTTGCTATTCCTCATACAAGACAATCCATTGCTTAACTGTACATTTTTACTGTATCCCATTCTTGGAATTCTCTCCTTCCTCATCTCTACCTTCTGTCTTCCCTGCTTGCCTTCAAGTCCAACTAAAACTTCATTTCTTTCAAGAAGCCTTTCCCAATCCCCTTTAACGTTAGTACCTTCTCTCTCTGTTGGTTATCTCTAAGTTATCCTCTCTATATCTTGTTTGTAGTTGGTTACGTGTTTTTAACCTTATTAAACTAAATTCTTTGAGAGCAAGGACTCTTTTTTGCCTTTCTTTGTATCTCCAACAATTATCATAATGCCTGGCAAGTAGTAGGTGCTTAATAAATGCTTTTATAAATTCCAACAGCTTACTTCCTTTAATTAAACTGGAAGATAGGTATCTCCTTGAAATAATGCCAGGAAGCCTAAAATAAATCCACACTGATTTTGTTCTTCTTTCTTTTTTTGGTTTGGGTTTCAAAATGAGTTTTTTTGTTTTGTTTTGTTTTGTTTTGTTTTGTTTTGTTTTGTTTTGTTTTGTTTTGTTTTTGTAAGAAAGTGCCTCAGAGCAAAAGAAAACTCAGTTTCTTTAAAGAAGATCAAAAGATTGTGGCTAGAACAATGATATATAGCATAGGCATTATTGATGATCACCAGAGAAGTCTGTTATGTAATTCCAACATTAATTCTATAAAGAAAGATAAAAATAAAATAAGCCATTGATTAATAACTTTTTCTTAAAATCATCCATCCTGAATCAAAGTCTTGACCTGATATAACTAAAAAGTGACAGCTTTACTTCATGTTATGTTGGGAAAGTCTAACATATAGTTTTAAATTAAAACTAGAACTTAAAATTAAGTGACTATCTTCTCTTCTTTCATTTGACTGATATTCTGGAGGGAAGAGGAGTTTATTGTCTTAAGGGTGTTATGAATGTAAAGTTTGAGAGATAATTTCTGGGCAATTAACAACCCTTTTTAGTAATTGTGGCTAGCAAATAATTAATAAAAGAAATCAGTGGCATTCTCAGGGAAAGACAATTTTGGAGGCCTCTCTACACTTATGTTTAAGAGTAGGTATTCCCAACAGGTAGGAATCAACTCAGATTGTTTAACAATTAATGAGAGAATTGATATGATGAGAGGTGAACCTATTCTAATGAAGAGCTGGGAGACATGATTTTGATTATTTCATTCTTATTCATCTCTACCCAGAGCACCTCTACCTCAGGCAAGCTAGATAAAAGAGTCTACCTCTAACTAAGCTTCTTGACTATAGTACAGAATGCACCTAGATAAGATTCTCTTTTTAAGGTTTTATAGATAGGTGGGGTCCCACACAAAATAGAAAAGCATGTAAACTGAGAATTTGACAATCTCATCTATCAACCTGTCTTTCAGAAATTGGCTGCATTATTTTTGAATGAGAAAATTGAAATGAAAAACCTTAATTTTAGTTAATAATTAGTTATTAATAGGAGAGAATAATTTCTCTCAAGATTAACTGAGAGCATAGTTATTAATGTTTCTCTTAACCTGCTCTCTCCTTTATGTGCCTATGTCCCTCAATACTCACTCCCTTCTCAACTCCACTTCTTACAATCTACAGCTCCTAGTTTCTTTGGAAAATCAGGTATTTTCTTCTATGTGAAGCTATAAATTGAGAATGTGTATATATATTTTCTACCTTGTCTCAATCCATTGTGTAGAATCTTGAGAGCTATAAACATGCAGGGACTTGCACTGTAGAATGAAGGTTGCAGTGGCTAAAGAATTGATTCATGGGGTATTAAAAAGATCCGTAAGAGAGAATTCTGGGAAGATGGCATAGTGTGTCAGAAAATTTCAAATTCTCTAGATTACAGCAAAAGCAAAGCAAAACAGTGCCTCAGGGTGAACAAAAAGGGACTAAAACAAAATGAGAAGTGAGGCAGAAAAATGGTCTTTCTGGGACAATCAAAGAAGAAATGAAGATATTCTGGCCGAGGTTTGGTAGGGTGAAGTGTAAACAACTCCAGATAATTCTGCTGAAACAAAAAATGGTCAGCCCTGGGATTAGTTGGTTTGAAAGGTAACCTTAAATCTTAGTCACAGGAACTTTCACTTTTCAGAGAGTGGAGGGAGTCTGTCTTCTGACTTGGGGAAAGATTGAGGGAACTTTTATCTGTAAGGAATTCCAAGCCCAGCTGTGTTACTGAGTCAATCCTGGATGAGAAGGAAACAGCACATCCCTTGTGAGTGCAGAAGCAGAACAGGGATGCTGCTTGGGATATCAGGCCAGAGAGGAGAACTGAAGGCTTTACTTGAGGCCAGAGGCACCATAGGCCTCTACCACCACCATTATAGGACAAGAGGTGATAACATTAATGAATTCTTTTTTTTTTTTTTTTTAAATGAGCTGGATGAATGGATGGCCCTTCCTACTAACTCTGAAAAATGTCACTCTGCAGAACCTAACCCTTTTGGGGGATTGGGCAGAGTGGTGGTAAATCTTCAGCCAGAGGAATGGGAAGTGGACCATATTGAGAAGGGAGAGAATGAAAAGGGAATCTGGAAGAAAATCGCAAAGGGGCAAAATTAGGTGAAGTAAGAATAAAAAAAAAATTAATAACTTTTAGAGTCACCTTCCTATCCCAAATGGAATAGGCACCCCATGAAGTGCTGATTTCAAGCCAACACAGGATGACCAAGGGAAAACCCCCAAATAACATGGTCAAAACTGGCTCCTGTGACTATTGCTCAAAAGTCCACTTTAAACCATATCTAATTTAAGGGCCTCATGAATATCAATACCAATTGAACTTCCCTGTCTGACAGTCTGAAGTGTTTGATATTCAGGCTAGGAATTCAAAATGAAACTGGAATGGCAGAAACTAGGCATGGACCCTCATTTAACACCATATACTAAGATAAGATCAAAATGGGTCCAAAATTTAGGCATAAAGAACGAAATCATAAATAAATTAGAGGAACATAGGATAGTTTACCTCTCAGACTTGTGGAGGAGGAAGCAATTTGTGTCCAAAGGAGAACAAGAGACCATTATTGATTAGAAAATAGAAAATTATGATTACACCAAATTAAAAAGTTTCTGCACAAACAAAACTAATGCAAACAAGATTAGAAGGGAAGTAACAAATTGGGAAAACATTTTTACAGTTAAAGGTTCTGATAATGGCCTCATCTCCAAAATATACAGAGAATTGACTTTAATTTATAAGAAATCAAGCCATTCTCCAATTGATAAATGGTCAAAGGATATGAACAGACAATTTTCAGATGATGAAATTAAAACTATTTCCACTCATATGAAAGAGTGTTCCAAATCACTATTGATCAGAGAAATGAAAATTAAGACAACTCTGAGATACCACTACACAACTGTCAGATTGGCTAAGATGACAGGAACAAATAACGATGAATGTTGGAGGGGCTGTGGGAAAACTGGGACACTGATGCATTGTTGGTAGAGTTGTGAAAGAATCCAACCATTCTGAAGAGCAATCTGGAATTATGCCCCAAAAGTTATCAAAATGTGCATACCCTTTGACCCAGCAGTGCTACTACTGAGTTTATATCCCAAGGAAATACTAAAGAAGAGAAAGGGACCTGTATGTGCCAAAATGTTTGTGGCAGCCCTTTTTGTAGTGGCTAGAAACTGGAAAATGAATGGATGTCCATCAATTGGAGAATGGTTGGGTAAATTATGGTATATGAATGTTATGGAATATTATTGTTTTGTAAGAAATGACCAACAGGAAGAATACAGAGAGGCTTGGAGAGACTTACATCAACTGATGCTGAGTGAAACGAGCAGAACTAGGAGATCATTATACACTTCAACAATGATACTGTATGAGGATGTATTCTGATGGAAGTGGATATCTTCAACATAGAGAAGAGCTAATCCAATTCCAATTGATCAATGATGGACAGAATCAGCTACATGCAGAAAAGGAACACTGGGAAATGAGTGTAAACTGAGCATTTTTTTTGTTTGTTTTTCTTCCCAGATTATTTTTACCTTGTGAATACACTTCCTTTGCAACAACAACAACAACAACAAAATTCAGTTCTGCACATATATATTGTACCTAAGATATACTATAAGATATTTAATATGTATGGGAATGCCTGCCATCTAGGGGAGGGGGTGGAGGGAAGGAGGGGAAAAATTCGGAACAGAAGTGAGTGCAAGGGATAATGTTGTAAAAAAAAATTACCTATGCATATGTACTGTCAAAAATGTTATATTATAAAAATTAATAAAAAAATAAATAAAATTAAAAATAAATAAAATTTTAAAAAATGAAACTGGAGTGCAGGAATAATAATGTCCAATTCACCTGATTTCAGATCATATCTTTTGTGGTTATTAGTACTATGGTCTAGTAATAGAAATACAGAATTTGAGGATTGGAAGGGTTCTTAGTGGCCTTGTAGTTCATCCCAGACTTGAAAAGAAGCTATAATATTTATCAGTCCTCTAGTCTCTGATTGAAACAAATACCACATAAGGCAACCTATTCCAGTTTTTTTTCTGGGTGGCTCTAATAATTAATACTTTTTTTCTTGACATTTCCTAAACCTCCTAAATTTACCCCATTTGTAATTATTTCCATTGCTCTTGATTTTGTTTTCTGGGGCCAAACACAGCAACACGACAGAGATGTTACAGAAACCTCTGTCATGTCCCACCTGGGTCTTCTCTCTTCTCCAGGTTTGACTTATTCAGTTCCTTCAATCAATCCTCATATAACATGAGCTTAAAGGCCCTTCATCATCCTGATTGTCCTCTTCTGGATGTTTTTCAGCTTAACAGTGCCTTTAAACTGTAGTGCTCAGAACTGAACATAATAGTTCAGATGGATTCTGACTACGACAGAATATAGTAGGACTAGCATCACTTCATTCCCTTTAAAGCTACCTCTCTCTTAATAAAGCTCAATATGTAATCTACTTTTATGGGGACCATATCTCACTGCTAACTTATATTGAGCTAACAGTCCACTAAAACCTGTAGATCTTTTTCAGAACTGCTTTCTAATTATGCCTTTTTCACCTTGTGCTGTAAAGCTGATTTTTTTTTGTAACATTAGTGTAAGACCAGGGGTTCTCAAACTACTGCCTGAGGGCCAGATGCGGAGGGCTGAGGACATTTATGCGGCCTGCCTGGTTATGGCAAATGGGCTGAGGGGCGGAGACAGAGTGTGAGATTTTGTTTTTACTATAGTCCGGCCCTCCCACAGTCTGAGGGACAGTGAACTGGCCCCCTATGTAAAAAGTTTGAGGACCACTGTAAGACTACTGAATTTCATTTAACTAATTCGTTCCTGTGCCCTCTCCTTTCAGCATCTCCCTTCCAGCTATGTGTGCATTGACAATTTGCTAAGTATGCTATCTATTCTGGCTCTTTGTAATCACTATGCTCTTTTCTAGATTCTTTGCCAGTCAAGTCTTTAGTGATCTGCTCTAGAATATTCCTAGGAATCAAAGTCAAGTCTACTTAGCTTTTCTGAGCTTTAATTTTATCTGTAAAATTGGGATAATGATAGCTGTAATACCTATTTATAAGGACTTTGTAATGCTTAAATCAGATATGTGTAACATGCTTTAAGAATTTTAAATGCTACACAAATGTCAGTTTTAACTATTTGTAAATGCACTTTGTATTCAATAATATTCCGATTATTGATGTTAATAAAAACAATTATCCTCATAGTAGAACAAGAAGATTATAATGATAGCTAGCACAGCACTCTAAAGTTTACAAAGTATTTCACTCATTTTTCCCTGAGTCTTTCCTTGGAAGTTGAACTATTATTATCCCCATTTTATAGATGAAGAAATAGAAACGGAAGCTAAGTGTTATATTGTTACTTAATGTCTAAAAGTGGACCTTAAGATCCTGTGCTTTCTCTTGTGCCACTTAGCTAATGAATTTTCATCTCACTCAATTCAGCCTTCCTGCTTCCTACAAAACATGAATGGGGAACTTGAGCCGGGAGGACTAGGCAAAAATGAATCTCAGTTAGCCCATCTGGACTGGATAATCAGATAACCCAGATTCTGTTCCTGACTGCTTGCTCAATATTAGACTCACTGTATAAGAAATTACTTAACATTCCTAGGGCTCAGTTTACTTATTTGTAAAAAATTAGATCAATACTCCCTAACTTGCCTAGCTCATAGGACTATTGTAAAACTCAAATGCAGGTAAAAGATAATAAATGCAAATGTACTTTGTAAAGCAAAATATTAATATAATAGTATTATTTTTAAACTAGTCACTGAATAACCATGGTCATGAGCCTCGGGCACAGCATCCATTTGCATTGCTGCACTGGCAATTGTCTAAAAGAAATTGGGCTTGATCTAAAAGAAATCCAGTCATGTGGAAGCAAGAATTTTAATAAACATTGAAAATTTGACCTCTGGCACTTATGTTTTCATTGCCATAAGCTTTATGAATTACTGCTCTGATACTGACAAGCTGTTGAAAATTTGACAGCCTGGAAATAAGTTATTTCCCAGTGTTCTTTCCAGGATGGTAAAGTTTTTGTGAGCTGCTAGTTTCTTGAGATGTGTGTCCAGAGATGATCAATTATTCATCCTAACTCCTTTAGTTCTGCAATAGCACTACCCTCTTTCTATTCCCCCATGCTCAAAACTTAAGTAATTTTGCTTTTTCTCAGTCTTTCAATTACTAATATTTCCTTTAGTACCAGTTATCTTTGGTTGATAATACCTTTTATTCCCATCCTTTGCTTTGCATCCTAGTTCAGATACTCAATCTTTCACCTGATCTATTTCACCAATAGATTTCTAACTTGTCCCCAAGCTCCCAATCCTATTCATTACCAATCTCTTCACAAAACTGCCAGATTAATTTTCCTAAAGCATAGTTCTTTGCATAGTTTAGGTCCATTGATAGACTGTAAGCTCCTCACTGGAGGACCCATCTACCTAAGTTTAGAGAGACTTATTAGTTTGCCACAAGGAAGACCTGAGTTCAAACTGTCTTCTGTCATTTCACTGTGAATAGTATGTCACTTAACTTCAAAAATCTCAATTTTCTCCTCTGTAAAGTAATAATAATATCCATATGAAATAATGTGTATAAAATGTTTGGTGAACTTTAAAATATCTATGTGTTTGTTATTATCATCGTCATTAGCAGCAGCAGCAGCAGCTTGACATTCAAGCTCCTTCACTATCTGGTTCCAATTTAACTTTTCAGCCTCAATTCTAATTGCTTCCCCTTAGGTTTGCTGTACTTCAACAACATTGGAATAGTCTTTATTTCCCCAACATATCCTTCCATCTCTCTGCCCCTGCCCTCTCCGTTTTCTTGTTCTCCTACCATCTCTAGTTGTTGAAACCTTCCCTACTCTTCAAGTCTTAGATAAATACCTCTCCATGACGTTTCTCTCTCTTGTATGGCGTTGTTCTTAAGAGAGGACTTTATAAACCTTAAAGTCAGTCAGTCAACAAGCATTTATTAAATACTTGCTCTGTGTTGAGCATAGCAAAAACATGCTCCCTGACCTCAAGATCATATTCTAGTTAGGGAAGTAATAAACAAACAATTATATATTGAGTACACATTTTTAAATTAAATTTAAATTTATGGAATAAAATAAGCATTTTCATAATATAATATAATAAAAAGATAACTGCACATGAAACTTCAAATCTATTATGTACAACATGCTATTCCTTTAAAATATAAAATAAAGTTATCATGCACTTCTTTTTTTTCCTTTTTTTTCTTCCTTTCTTCTTTCTCTTGCCCTAGAAATGGTTAACATTAGACAAAAATACGTATAAAATTATTCCAAACACAGTTTATTAGTTCTTCCTATGGATGCAGATAGCATATTTTTCATATGTCCTTTATAGTTAACTTGGATGTTTATAATAGTAAAAATTATCTATTCACTTAAAGTTATTCTTAAAACAATATTGCTCTTACTATATACAATGTTCTCTTGGTTCTGCTCATTTTTCTTTTCATTATTCCTTGTTTTTCTAAAATCATTGAGCTCATCACAGCAGTATTCCATCACAATCATATGCCACAATTTGTATAATTAAAAGGTAATGTTAGAGGGAAGGCACTAGAGAGGCAGAACTACCAGGAAAAGTGTTAAGGACCATGCTTAAGTGTGAAGGGGCAGGTCAATTCTCCAAAAGTCCCCACAGCTGTGAATTGCTGGAACTCTAGCTTCCCAGAAATCAGCCAGAGTCAGGATCACTAAACGTCTTTATTCTGGATCTTTACTGTCCCCTCCAACGCCAGGTCACGAGTGTGAGAGAGCATGAGTTCCACCACCCAAGTTTTCCTACTCCTCCCACACAAGTCACTTCCCTCTCTTTGTCCCACCAATCAAGTCAGCACAGAACAGCTGGGGAGGGTCAACCTTCAAACAAGTTAATAGGGAACCGTCCAATTGGCAATTAGTCTCACGTGCTTCACTATCCAAGTGCATTGCTCAGTTCTAGCCCTTTACAGTAAATCATAACACCCCTGAAGGAATTACAAATCAATCTTTACTGACATAGGTATTGCTTGTGAATTGGAAATGAAATAAATTGGAGGCAAGAGGGAAGAGGAGGGAGGTCAGAGAATGCAACTATCTCTCAGGCTCCTTGTATCATTATCATCCTCTTACATGAAGGGATCTATTCTGCTGGTCAGAATTAGGTCCCCAACAGCCACTAACAGGTGGCTCCTGTAATATCCAGCAGCCATTAGCAAGTCGTTTTCATAACATAAAAGCCCCTGCAGAAAGTGGGATTTTAAGTGAATTTAAAGGAAAATAGGAAAGCCAGAAGATGGATATCTGCCCATTTCAGGCATTAAGGATTCAACAAATAAAATGACACAGTCAGGAAAAGGGATGTCATGTGTGAACAGGAAGAAGGCAGTATTACTAGATGAGAAAGTATATGAATGGAAGTAAAGAGTAAAAAGATTGGAAATGTATGATGAAGCCAGATTCTGGAGGGATTTAAAAGTCAAGCAGATTATTTTACATCTGATCTGGGAGGTAATAGGGAGCCAACAGAGTTTATTGAGTTGAGGAGGGGGATTATTGTTATTATTTTAGTTGGGAATGATTATTTTCTTTTTGAACAAATTCTCATGGCATCATGCAAACAATGAATTAAATGTTCGTTGGAGACTGGCAGGTGCACACAGTACCTCTGATGGTTTCTCTTCAGGTGTAAAGACTTGTAATGGAAATACTCTCTAACTGATTCTGGGTGGCTAACCATAGAGAATAAGAGATTCTTACAGTGGTTGTGGAAACATTCAAAATGCATCAGTGACAAAAACCTCAATGATTTTTTTTTCTATCTCTTTGATTACTTGTCCTTTGCTGATGACATCCGATGAGAATCACCCAATAAGGTAAGAGGCTTGGAGCCTTCTCTCCATTGAAACCAATATGTGGCCACATAAGAATGAAGCCTTTGCCTTGGTATTTGTTCTTCCATTTCAGGTAAAGGTGATTACTCTAGAGTTTCTGATCTTGCTAGTTTTGGAAAATTAAGAAAATGAATGTCTCACCTTTTGAGTTTTTCAGGCAGCTCAGCATCGATATCCCAAATATCTAGAGTAATTTTAGAAGCAACCTTTAGGATCCAGCCCATAAATAGCTGAGATGAGGATTCATCATTCATCATCTATGCTACAACTGGATATGAACTGGGTGAGATCAATATTATTTAGAAACTTTATTGAAATATTGCATTTTCAACAAGAGATAGATGTGTTCTGGTAAAAGTATTTCCTCAAGGTGTAGGAGGGAAATGTTTGTATTTTTGTCCTTCCTGTATCATGTCCCTTTGTAAAAGTTAATGAATGTTAAGCGCTTACATGGCACTGGGGTACTAGTCATTGATACTCAAAGCTTTTGAGAACTTGAGTCAATAGCATCAGAGAGGAGAAAAAAAAACCCAATTTCTCAGGGTACTTCCAGAATCCTGAGGAATAGATGTAACTGTCCCGGCTCTGGGATATTGAGCCAAAGTATACTTGTTACATATCCTATTCCTCTGGTTCCCCTGTTCTTCTCTTATGTATTTTGCTAAAAAAAAAAAAAAAAAAAACAAAAACAAAAGACAAAAAAAACACCCTCAATTTAAGGTTGCTCTGAGATAAGTTAGTAATTCAAACCTTACAGTAGCTCACAAAACCATTCACAAAAGATCACAAATTTTCCAGCGTATGATAGAAACCCCTGGGGAATTCAGACAAGCTTACATCTATGTTCTTAGCTAGAACTCACATATTACTAAAAAAAGAAACAGATTCCCCTTTACCATAGAGACTGTGTATTTTGGGTCTTTACTATCAGACAATCACAACAACAAAAGAGATCAGGTTTGTGGCTGCATAAACAAGGTACACTGGATTGTTGTTGTTATTATTCCTTCATTCTTGAAGAGGGGGTTGATGCCATGACCTGCAAGTAAATTGGATTTAAGTGTGAGTGGGCTGTGCAAGTCACCAGCCTCACTTTCTCCTTCAGAGTCATCTCTGTCCTGAGGCAACATATAGATCAAAATGACTAGAGATGGCCCTGGATGCAGTGGGAGATCTTGCACTGAGTAATCTCAGAAAATGAGGAAGCCAAATATATGGATATGATAATCAGAACTAAATAGGAACTATACACTGGTTCATAAAATTTTTGCCCTGGAATGAATAGACAGATGAACTTTCTAGGATTTGCTAATAAATATAGTCACCCTATTGAGAGGTATTTATCAATATTAAACTATTATTATTTATATAATCTTTTCCCACATGGTTTAGGTTCTTTTTTTCTCAATAGTATTTTATTTTTCCAAATACTGTAAAGATAGTTTTCAACATTCATTTCTGTAAGATTTTGTTCCAATTTTTTTCTCCCTTACTCTCTCCCTTCTCCCCCATTTTTAATACAGCAAGCAATCTGATAAAGGTTAAACATGTACAATCCTTCTAAACATATTTCCATATTTGTCGTATTGTGTAAGCCCAAAATGAAAAAAAAAACACAAGAAAAAAAAAACCAAACAAAAAAGATGAAAATTCTATGCATTAATCTACTTTCAGTCTCCACAATTCTCTCTCTGGATGCTGATGATATTTTCCATCCTGAGTCTATTGGAATTGTCTTGGATCACCACATTACTGAGAAGAACTAAGTCTATCATGATTGATCATCACATTCCCGATTCAGCTTGCTTCACTTAGCATCTGTACAGGTAAGTCTTTCTAGATTTTTCTGAAATCTTTCTGTCAGATTGATGGATTCTTAAGAGTGGCTTTGAATCTGCTGTTTGGAATGTATCCCACCATGTTGCATAGCTATATCACTGTCAGAGATGTTGAAAGATGATGTTACTTCTTATTACATTTATGAACGAATTATTATCCATAATAGACTGCAAATCCCTTGAGGACAGGAGCTATATCTAATTCACTTTTATGACACAGTGCCTAGGTATTATCTAACACTCATTATGTATTGAATAAATAATAATTGAATAAATAAATGAATGTTAACAAAACAGAGAACATGGATATAGATATAGATGATATAGATTTTAAGCTACTCCCTTTAAAGACTGTCCCCTAGCAACATCCATTCTGACTAGTTTTCTAAAATCTTGTCATTTTGGAATGTTTTATAATTTATAATTAGAAGAAATAAATATCAGTAAACAAAGAGGAGACACAAAATACAAAAGCTTAAAAAATTAGTTGTTTCAAATTCAATTGAGTAATGTAATGATTCACACTGGTCTTGTGTCCAACTAGTTAGTACAGGTATTACATAAATCTTCAGCAGCTCTATCAGTAGTTGTTAGACAAATATATAACGTGAAAGATATAGCTTAATCTTAGTGAGAATTTTTGCCTGGAAGTGATTAAACATGATAGTAAGTTACGGAATCTTTTTTACCAGAGAACTTTAAAAATAATATTGGATGGTGTAATCGCTGCAGGCCTAGAGTAGAGAGAGTAATGGAGATGTTGTTCTTTGTTCAAGAAGACTCTGAATTCCATTCCTCATCACTGACTGTAGTTGAAGAGGATCAAGTGACTGCAACTACATGATAGATGGACTATTTAGGAAGTCTTGGAAATAAGTGAAATCCTGCTAAATATGGCATCAGAATGGTTTGGAAAGTAGTTTAAATGTAGAAAGGGCAGGAGTTAAAAGGAAGTGGATGCACTCTTGGCGATGAGTATGGATCAGGTGAACATTTTGCAAGATGAAAGTAGATTTCATCATTTGCATAATTAAAGATTTGGACCAGACGATTATAGCTCTAGGAGTCTGAGATTTTGTTTCTAAATAGTAAAATCTGAGGTCCTGGGGGATGTGTGTTTTTAAGGTGCCTTTCCAATCACACCATGTAGGACTGCTCACAGGATCAGGCATCATTAGGCTTATTTTGCCCATGTGGGAAAGAGGGCACATAGGAGTTGTAATTTGCTTAACGTCATAAACTAATGGTACAACCAAGTCTTGAACCGAAGTCTTTTGGCTTATAGTTGAGTACTCTTTTTGATTCATCAAACAGCCTCCCTTTGAAGAACATTTCTCTGCCATCTCCCACAATTTTCTCTCTTCCTCTTTACCTTACCAAGACACTCTCTCCAGTAACCCTTTTTGCAATAGTTAGAAGAGGTATAGGACATGATGTGGCTCTAGTTATTTCTTGGAGCTGCTAAGCAGAATCTATTTGATTGCATTGCTTGGTCTACAACATTGTCATTATTTAAATCATTCCCTTGTATTTCTTTATATGAACTGATGTGCCATAATGGCCCTCCCCTACCTTTTGAATGTGTGTGTGTGTGTGTGTGTGTGTGTGTGTGTGTGTGTGTATGTGTATAACTTTAAGTATGGATTAAAAGAGGACAGATGCTTGAAAATTTTTTCTCTTTGAATGTGAAAACACTTGTTTTTCAATTCAAGAAGGATGATTTCAATTAAAGAAAAGAAAAATCTCAATAACATAGGAACCCATGTGTGCTAAATGGACAGCCTCATCTTATATTAAAAAGGAGAATTATAATACCCAAGTCTTCCTTTTATCACAGAAACAAGGCGAGAGAATCATTTGAAATCCATTCTGGAATTCATCTAAATGACCAAGATAGTTATAGAGCATACTATCTTCAAAGCCGTCCCTCCCTCCACACTGAGATAGCTCAGACTGTGCTTTCTTTGCTTGTGTTTCAAGCTCATTTTCCAAAGGCTGGCAAAAAAAGAAAGGAGAGAAAAAGGTAAAACCACCTCTTTGTATCTTATGATCCCATGGAGGATTTTGGAATGAACATACTATAATGGCTAAATAGGGGACAGTCTCTACATTAACTTAAAGCAATTTTAGACTATCCCCTGCTTGAAATGAGGTAAATGAGTGGTAATCTATAACTAACCCCAGGTTAGAGGGACAGGCTTCTAGAAAGCAGCACCCATATTGTGGCTTGTTTTTTGATGAAATCCTGGAAAGATTAAGCTGATTGAAGAACCTTTGACTAAGACTGAGTCTTCACAAATTAGTTTGAATTGGTCAGTCATTTCAGTTAAAAAGTAGGCACTATATCTTATTTGTTTTTCTGCTCCAACAGTAATTGCTTTTAGAGCTCAGTGAATACTTTGATGGCTAAGCTTAGGATAGAACAAGACACCTGGTCTTAGTGAATCCCAGCATGGCAAAGAAGTCTAGACTGGTGGATGAAACATAAGCAGAAAATAACAAAAGGCAACTCAAATATGTGTACAAGTTGTTAATTAGCCACCAGGCAGCCATACCAACGGGAAACATTGTCAGAGTTATCTAACAGTCAGATCAGGATGTCAGATACAAAATAGATTTCTTAATGGCAATCTTTGGTTAGGGGCAGGTTGCCAGTTCTTAGAAATGAGAAACAGGGAGTTCTCCAGTTCTGAAGAAACTCGGGTCTAGGGCAGTGTATCAACACAGCATCTTATGTATGAAAAACCAAAACAAATATCCAGTTATTAAAAATAAAGAATAAGGTGGTATAGGAGCTGGGAGTGAGAGGAGGAGAAAGGGCTCCATTACTAGGATTAGGGAATAAATTAAAGAGACCAGCAGAAAAACTGACTTTTTGGTGCCTGAACTGGGTCCTCATAGCTCTGTCACCTCTCGGATTACTGAATCCCAGAGTCTATAATAATGCTAAACCTGCAAGTAAGGGGTGAGGTAGCTTTATCTAGATAGATTAAACAGGTTGGTAACATTATGTTCTCTATGCTCTTGCGTCACATCTGAAAACTATCAAAATAATGCCTATAACTTATCAAAGAAGTCTACTTATCCATTTACTAGATAAGTTCTGGGGAGTTGCTTGAGATATATTAAGTAATTTGCCCAAAATCACAGGAGTAATAAATGTCAGAAGCACGATTTTAATCCAGGTACTTCAGCCAGAATCCCAGAATTCTATGAGTAATGACGTACTGTCTCTCTTTTATCAGTAAGTCCAATGAAAACAATTGATCATCTTTGTCCCAATGACAAAACAAAGCTAGGTTGATTTAAAAGATCATTTTAAATTGATTGCTTTTGTATTGTGTGGTCATATATTCTGTTTCTTGGTAAGATAATTTTTTTTCTTGCAACATCTAAAAGTTATTCCCCCAAAATCTTGAAACAAAACCTTAACTCTAATTTCTCCTCTCCATTCTCACCTTCACTTCCTAGAAAATTATTCCATCTGTCTGTCAGCTTGACCAGTATAGTGAATGACCAGTACAGTACAACTTCCTTGACTGCTCTATTTCAGAGAATTTTATACTTCTATGTCACTGATAAGGACACCCTGTTCTATTAGTGCTCCTGTGCTCTTGCAAATGCTGTTATTTAGCCACAGAGAGAAACCCTGTTTTATTGGCTCTTCTGCTAGAGTTGATGATGATCTTTCCAAAATTATTCTGTGTAATTTCTGTTTATGTCCTTCCAGAAATCTAAGACAGAAGACTCTTATCTACTGTGTGTTGACTTCCTCTAGGGCTTTAATATTTTGCATGTACTCAAGCAATTATTGGACTTTTCATTATTTAACCCTTGTTCTGATCCAGTTTTCTGGATTGTATACCTTTTATGTTACTTTTCTTACATAAGTCATTGTTGGAAATATGCTTTACCCTATTTGTATATAATATATATTTCTCCATTGCCATTTGGGTCACCTGAAATTCTGATTCTTTGGAGTTGGTGTAGTTGCGTAGTTCATACCCACAAAGCACCATGGAGAGAATATTGGTGTTTAAAAGATGGGGAAAAGTTTAGATTATTGAAATCTCTATGAGTTTTTTCAAATACACAATCTCCCATAGGCAAATTAACTAACTCTTCCCTTTATATTCAATTCTGGACCCAGCTAATTTGCAATATCTTCTCAAGTATATTCATGGATGAGATCTATAGATTGGTCATTTAGTTATGTGTCATAACTTGGAAAATAGACATTCTGGTGTGGAAAGTTAGACCCTTTAAGATTATTAGAGATCTCATTTTAGAGACTGCACTGTTCCAGAGCTTTTTGCAACTAATCTATCTACAATCAGGATGAAGAGACCTCATTATCTAGTCATCTTTAATTAAAACACTGTACTAGTATCTTTTATGATGGAGGCAAACTCCTTTGGTGAGCATATGTTTCTCTTTTAGGTCTTACTTGATATTAATCATTAGAAGTCCATCAAATAATCTTTTACATCATTACATTTTTTTCAAGGAATCTGGTTTTAACATATGTCAAAGCTTTGTTGGAGAAGAGCCTTCAAGTCTGCATTTTGCTCTACTAAATCAAATGCTTTTTTCTAGTTAACGAATGATAAGTAAATGAGATTTTGCATTCTCTACACTTTTTAGTCAATTGTGTGACTATAAACACATGGTGTGGTGTAGAACATTGTGAAAATATCTCTTTTGTACTCCTTTTAACTTCATCAAGAATGTCCTCAGTATATGTGTAAATTGTGCTCAGAAAAATTCTGTAGAATGGAAAAGTTAGCATATGGTTTGGTAATTGTGGGTATTTTCTTGCCTTTAGTAGAGAAACAGATAGAGCAAGTGCTTGATGTCCTTCCTTCTTTCAGATTTCCTTAGGATTAATGTTTTAATATCTTTTATATAGCTTCCAGTCACTGGGTATTATCTGTGTAGTCCATTTGCTATAGATAAATATACAAATAGTATACTAAACATTTTAGTGAAAAAATTGATAAAGGAAGACTTTTTTTGTCTCAGTGATGTGTTTATTTTATTATTCATACAGACAACAAGACAGTGATTTTTATGTAATTGATTAAATTAATTAATAAAAATTAATTAAATTAAGTACTTGATTAAATTAATCAATGAGAAATAAATTTGTATAACCACAGGGCACTAGGGGCAAAGCATTGTAATAGATCCTGGAGACACAAAACTGAGATCATCAGTGTCCTAAAAGAATTTACATCCTATTGAAGCTTACATTCTATAACTTAACATTGTCTTTTCAGAGATTAATTAAAAATAAATAGGGCAAGGAGATGGTTCATTGAAATAGAAAACCTACTCATATTTTTGGCAGATTAATACTCCCAAGCATGGTGTAGGATTTGAATGCTTTAACTTCATCAAATGATAACCTTACTATCATCTTTACCCAGATACAGCACATTTTCTAATCACAGTAAGAAAACTCTCAGAGATGGTCCTTCCTAGTAGTAATGTGACCAGACATACTTAGCCATACTTTAGTCCAGCAAAAAGATGGTTACAATAATTCAAATGTGCTACTTATACTTCAAATGGTTTGGCCCCATTTAGTTACCTGCCACATATTTAACTTTCTTATTGATCTTCCAAAATTTTTTTTAAATTTATTTTTAAACAATGGGGATTTGAAGTTTGAAGTCTCTGAATGAGCAATAGCTCTTAAAATAAAATAAAATAAAATAAAATAAAATAAAATAAAATAGCTCTTAAAAGGGAGGAGAGGTTGGGAGGTTTTGATTGTTTCCCATCTGAAAGGTGGGTGCATCTGAATAAAACTGCATCCATTATCTTCATCAAAAAGCAAACAACATCCACAAATACCCAGCTTTGAAGTTAATGAAATATCTGTGTACATCAAGGCAAAGCCTACAGACGAATGGCACTGTCTTTTGCCAGAAAGTTCATTAATAGCCTTCCTGCCTATGCTAATACAAGTAGAAAATTATGCAGACTTCATATTTCTTTACAGACAGGACATGCTGATCAACCATTAGTGAATCACATTGATGGGTCTGCTAATTGTGCAGAATTTAATTAATGATTATGTAATATGTAACCTCTTTCTACTGTCATTAATATCTACTACTCACCAGAGACATTCTCACTAAATTAGAGAATGATTACTGCATAGTTAATCTACTTAATCCCAAATATGTTAGTTAACATTGTTGGTATTATAGACAATAGTTAAAAGTGCTAGTAAATTGAAAGAAAA